>NC_080378.1:20354605-20654605 GCF_014773155.1 Arachis stenosperma
AACCTCACAGCTTTGTAGTTTGCAATATCTGCAAACCATGGAGTTCCTGAATGGCAAAGAGTTGCTCATCTGGGAAAGTCTCAGAAATCTCAGTAGAAGGGAGGGACGTCCAGCTACTGGTTCTATTCGGGACAGATGATACTTGGTTCTCTGTCCCTTTTCTGTCTCTTATTTCTATATCAAACTCTTGCAGAAGCAACACCCATCTTATAAGCCTGGGTTTGAATCCTGCTTTGTGAGTAAGTATTTAAGAGCAGCATGGTCAGTGTACACAATCACTTTGGATCCCACTAGATAAGATCTAAACTTGTCAATGGCATAACCACTGCAAGTAATTCTTTTTCTGTGGTTGTGTAATTCTTCTGTGCATCATTTAGAACACGGCTAGCATAATAATGATGTGCAGAAGCTTGTTATACCTCTGTCCCAACACTGCACCAATGGCATGGTCACTGGCATCACACATTAATTCAAATGGCAATGCCCAATCTGGTGCAGAGATGACTGGTGCTGGACCAGCTTAGCTTTCAGGGTCTCATGCTGACACTGTGTGTCAAACACAAATGGCGTGTCAGCAGCTAGCAGGTTACTCAAAGGTTTTGCAATTTTTCGAAAAATCCTTTATGAACTTCTGTAGAATCCTGCATGCCCCAGAACTTCTGATTGCCTTAACATTGGCAGGTGGTGGTAATTTTTCAATTACTCTACCTTTGCTTATCCACCTCTATTCCCTTGCTTGAAATTTTGTGCCCAAGGACAATTCCTTCAGTCACCATAAAGTGACATTTTTCCCAGTTTAAAACCAGGTTAGTCTCTTGGACCTTTTCAGGACAAGTGCTAGGTGATTAAGACAGGAGCTGAATGAGTCTCCATATACTGAGAAGTCATCCATGAAGACTTCCAGGAATTTCTCCACCATATCAGAGAAGATGGATAGCATGCATCTCTGAAAGGTTGCAGGAGCATTACAAGACCAAAAGGCATCCTTCTGTAGGCAAACACGCCAAAAGGGCAAGTAAATGCTGTTTTCTCTTGGTCCTGAGGATCTACTGCAATTTGGTTGTAACCTGATTAGCCATCCAAAAGCAGTAATAATCATGGCCAGCTAGTCTTTCTAGCATTGGTCTATGAAAGGTAAAGGAAAAATGATCCTTCTGGTGGCTGTATTGAGCCTTCTGTAGTCAATACACATACGCCACCCTGTGACTGTTCTTGTAGGAACCAGTTCATTTTTTTCATTATGAACCACTGTCATGCCTCCCTTTTTGGGACAACTTGGACAGGGCTCACCCAGGGGCTATCAGAAATAAGATAAATAATCCCAGCCTCTAGTAATTTAGTGACCTCTTTCTGCACACCTCCTTCATGGCTGGATTAGCCTCCTCTGTGGTTGGACCACTGGTTTGGCATTATCCTCCAACAGGATCTTGTGCATGCATCTAGCTGGGCTAATGCCCTTAGATCACTATGGACCACCCAAGAGCTGTCTGGTGTCCTTAGCACTTGAATCAGTGCTTCCTCTTCCTGTGGATTCAAAGCAGAGCTTATAATCCTGGAAAAGTGTCACACTCTCCCAGAAATGATACTTCAGGGATGGTGGTAGTGGTTTGAGTTCAGGTTGGGAGGCTTATCCTCCTCCTGAGGAATTTTCGAAAATTCCTTTGTTTCCTGTGGTTCTTCTGATCAAGCTGAGCTCTTGAAGATGTCTTCAAGCTCTGATTCTAGGCTTTCAGTCATATTGATCTCTTCCCACCAAAGAGTCAATAATGTCAGCGCCCATGCAGTCATTTAGTGTGTCTGGATGCTGCATAGCTTTTACAGCATTCAACTTGAACTCATCCTCATTGACTCTCAGGGTTACTTCCCCTTTTTGTACATCAATGAGAGTTCATCCAGTTGCTAGGAAAGGTCTTCCTAGAATGAGAGTTGCACTCTTGTGCTCCTCCATTTCCAGCACCACAAAGTCAGTTGAAAAGGCGAATGGCCCAACCTTGACAATCATATCCTCTATTATGCCTGATGGGTATTGAATGGAGCCATCAGCAAGTTGGAGGCATATCCGGGTTGGTTTGACTTCTCCAGTCAACCCAAGCTTTCTGATAGTGGATGCAGGTATTAGATTGATGCTTGCTCCAAGATCACATAGGGCTGTCTTGGTGCAAGCACCTTCTAATGTGCATGGTATCATAAAGCTTCCTGGATCTTGAAGCTTTTCTGGTAAGCTTTTCAGAATGACTGCACTGCATTCTTCAGTGAGAAACACTTTTCAGTTCTCTCCAATCCTTCTTAGACTTAAGATTTCTTTCATGAACTTAGCATAAGAAGTATTTGCTCAAGTGCCTCTGCAAACGGGATCTTTATTTCAAGAGTCCTTAGATAGTCTGCAAAGCGGGCAAATTGCTTATCCTGCTCCGCTTGGCGGAGTTTCTAAGGATAAGGCATCTTGGCTTTATAGTCTTCAAACTTAGATGCTGCAGGTTTATTCCTTACAGAAGTGGTTGAAGAAGCCTTGTTAGAGGGATTACTGTCAGCACTCTCAGGTGTCTGATCTTCCCTTGGCGTCTGGACGCCAGGATTGGGTGGAAAATGGGCGTTTAACGCCAACTTTTCCCCCTTTTCTGGTGTTTGAACGCCAGAACTGGGCAGGGAATGGGTGTTTAACGCCAGCTTTCCTTCCCTTTCTGGCGTTTGAACGCCAATGACATTCCTCTTTGGGCCCTTACTGTCCTCAGAGGGATTTTGAACAGTGGTTTGGTTATCCTCTGTCAGTTGTTCCTTGTTTGGCTTTTTGCTCTTTTGAACAGTGTTATTCAGTGTCTTCCCACTCCTTAATTGAACTGCTTGACATTCCTCTGTTATCTGTTTAGATATTTGTTGTTTTGCTTGATTCAACTGCAGTTCTATGTTCTTGTTAGCAACTTTAGTTTCATAGAGCATCTCTTTAAATTCTGCTAACTGTTCTGTCATCAGGAGCAATTGTTGATTAAGCTCAATCATCTGTTCTTAAGGATTAGGGTCAGTGACTACTGTCATGACTTCCTCTTCTGGAGAGAATTCATTGCTAGAGTATAAATATTGGTTTCTAGCAACAGTGTCTATAAGCTCTTGAGCCTCTTCAATTGTCTTCCTCATGTGTATAGATCCACCAGCTGAGTGGTCTAAAGACATCTGAGCTTTTTCTGTAAGCCCATAGTAGAAGATGTCTAACTGTACCCACTCTGAAAACATTTCAGAGGGGCATTTTCTTAGCATACCTCTATACCTCTCCCAGGCATTATAAAGGGATTCATTATCCTCTTGTTTAAAGCCTTGGATGTCCAGCCTTAGCTGTGTCATCCTCTTTGGAGGGTAAAAATGATTCAGGAATTTGTCTGATAACTGTTTCCATGTCTTTATGCTTGCTGTAGGTTGGTTATTCAACCACCTTTTAGCTTGATCTTTTACAGCAAATGGAAACAGTAATAATCTGTAGACATCCTGATCCACCTCTTTATCATGTACTGTGTCAGCAATTTGTAAGAACTGTGCCAGAAACTCAATAGGCTCTTCCTGAGGAAGACCGGAATACTGGCAATTTTGCTGCACTATGATAATGAGTTGAAGATTTAGCTCAAAGCTGCTTGCTTTGATGGGAGGCGTGCAGATGCTACTCCCATATGCAGCTGTAATGGGGTTAGCATATGACCCCAGAGTCCTTCTGGATTGATCAATCCCACTTAGGTCCATAATGGATAAAGGGAAATGATATGGATTGCCAATAGATAAATTTTGTTTTTTTTTTTTTTTGAATTAACCGAAAAATAAAAAAAATAAAAACAAAAGGAAAATAAAATAAAAGAAATTCGAAAATTGAAAGAAAATAAGATCAAAGCAAATTGAAAAGGGAATCAATTAGTTAATCAAAAAGATTTTGAGATTAGCAATTAGAAAGATATGATTGAAAAATTTTTATGAAAAAGATTTGATTTTTGAAAAGAGGAAAGAGAAAAACAACAAAATGACACCAAACTTAAAATTTTTAGAAAATCAAACACTAATTTTCGAAAATTTTTAAGAGAAAAACACAAAGAGGACACCAAACTTAGAAATTTTACGGATCAAAAAGGGATTAAGGACATGCAAAATCGAAAATTAAAAGAAAAACAAAAGCATGCAATTGACACCAAACTTAAAATATGAAACTAGACTCAACTAAAAGACTCTAAACCAATAAAAACAAAATAGTCCTAATCTAAGCAACAAGATAAGCCGTCAGTTGTCCAAACTCGAACAATCCCCAGCAACGGCGCCAAAAACTTGGTGCACGAAATTGCAATCACACTTTTGCAATCCCGCACAACTAACCAGCAAGTGCACTGGGTCGTCCAAGTAATACCTTACGTGAGTAAGGGTCGATCCCACGGAGATTGTCGGCTTGAAGCAAGCTATGGTTATCTTGTAAATCTTAGTCAGGATATCAGAAATTATCAGGGTTGATTGTGAAAAGCAAAAGAACATGAAATAAGTACTTGTTATGCAGTAATGGAGAAGAGGTTGAGGTTTTGGAGATGCTCCATCTTCTGAATCTCTGCTTTCCTACTGTCTTCTTCATCAAACACGCAAGGCTCCTTCCATGGCAAGCTGTATGTAGGGTTTCACCGTTGTCAATGGCTACCTCCCATCCTCCAGTGGAAATGTTCAACGCACCCTGTCACGGCACGGCTATCATCTGTCGGTTCTCAATCAGGCCGGAATAGAATCCAGTGATTCTTTGCGTCTGTCACTAACGCCCCGCCTTCAGGAGTTTGAAGCTCGTCACAGTCATTCAATCATTGAATCCTACTCAGAATACCACAGACAAGGTTTAGACCTTCCGGATTCTCTTGAATGCCGCCATCAGTTCTAGCTTATACCACGAAGATTCTGATTAAAGAATCCAAGAGATATCTACTCAATCTAAGGTAGAACGGAGGTGGTTGTCAGGCACACGTTCATAGTTGAGAATATGATGAGTGTCACGGATCATCACATTCATCCGGGTTAAGAACAAGTGATATCTTAGAATGGAAGCAAGCATGATTGAATAAGAAATAGTAGTAATTGCATTAATCCATCAAGACACAGCAGAGCTCCTCACCCCCAACCATGGGATTTAGAGACTCATGCCGTGGAAGGTACACAAAGAAACGTGTAAAGTGTCATGAGGTCCAGATACAATGTCAAAAGATCCTATTAATAGTGAACTAGTAACCTAAGGTTTACAGAAATGGGTAAATGACAGAAAAATCTACTTCCGGGCCCACTTGGTGTGTGCTTGGGCTGAGCATTGAAGCTTTCATGTGTAGAGACCTTTTCTGGAGTTAAACGCCAGCTTTCATGCCAGTTTGGGCGTTTAACTCCAAGTTTTATGCCAGTTCCGGCGTTTAACGCTGGAATTTCTAAAGGTGACTTTGAACGCCGGTTTGGGCCATCAAATCTTGGGCAAAGTATGGACTATCATATATTGCTGGAAAGCCCAGGATGTCTACTTTCCGACGCCGTTGAGAGCGCGCCAATTGGGCTTCTGTAGCTCCAGAAAATCTACTTCGAGTGCCGGGAGGTCAGAATCCAACAGCATCTGCAGTCCTTTTCAGTCTCTGAATCAGATTTTTGCTCAGATCCCTCAATTTCAGCCAGAAAATACCTGAAATCACAGAAAAACACACAAACTCATAGTAAAGTCCAAAAAAGTGAATTTTAACTAAAAACTAATAAAAATATACTAAAAACTAAACCAAATATACTAAAAACATACTAAAAACAATGCCAAAAAGCGTACAAATTATCCGCTCATCACTAAGCAACAAGATGAACCATCAGTTGTCCAAACTCAAACAATCCCTGGCAACGGCGCCAAAAACTTAGTGCACAAAATTGTGATCATCAATGGCGCCATCAACATGGTACGCTCAATTGCAATCTCAACTCTTTATCACAACTTCGCACAACTAACCAGCAAGTGCACTGGGTCGTCCAAGTAATAAACCTTACGCGAGTAAGGCTCGATCCCACGAAGATTGTTGGTATGAAGCGAGCTATGGTCACCTTGTAAATCTCAGTCAGGCTGACTCAAATGGTTATGGAGGATAACATAGAATATAAAATAAGGATAGAGATACTTATGTAATTCATTGGTGAGAATTTCAGATAAGCGTATGGAGATGCTTTGTCCCTTCCGTCTCTCTGCTTTCCTACTGTCTTCATCCAATCCTTCTTACTCCTTTCCATGGCAAGCTGTATGTTGGGCATCACCGTTGTCAATGGCTACAATCCCGTCCTCTCAGTGAAAATGTTCAACGCGCTCTGTCACAGCACGGCTAATCATCTGTCGGTTCTCAATCAGGTTGGAATAGAATCCATTGATTCTTTTGCGTCTGTCACTAACGCTCAGCCTTCAGGAGTTTGAAGCTCGTCACAGTCATTCAATCCTTGAATCCTACTCAGAATACCACAGACAAGGTTTAGACCTTCCGGATTCTCTTGAATGCCGCCATCAATTTTAGCTTATACCACGAAGATTCCGGTTAAAGAATCCAAGAGATATCCACTTAATCGAAGGTAGAACGGAGGTGGTTGTCAGGCACACGTTCATAGGTGAGAATGATGATGAGTGTCACGGATCATCACATTCGTCAAGTTGAAGAACAAGTGATATCTTAGAATAAGAATGAGCTGAATTGAATAGAAGAACAATAGTAATTGCATTAATATTCGAGGTACAGCAGAGCTCCACACCTTAATCTATGGTGTGTAGAAACTCCACCGTTGAAAATACATAAGAACAAGGTCTAGGCATTGCCGTGAGGCCAGTCCCATGATCTAAGATAGCATAAGACTACTCAAAGATAGCTACCCAGATGAAAATACAATAGCAAAAGGTCCTAATTATAGAGAACTAGTAGCTTAGGGTTTACAAAGATGAGTAAATGACATAAATATCCACTTTCGGGCTCACTTGGTGTGTGCTTGGGCTGAGCATTGAAGCATTTTCGTGTAGAGACTTTTCTTGGAGTTAAACGCCAGCTTTTGTGCCAGTTTGGGCGTTTAACTCCCATTCTTGTGCCAGTTCCGGCGTTTTACGCCAGAATTCTTGAGCTGACTTAGAACGCCTATTTGGGCCATCAAATCTCGGGCAAAGTATGGACTATTATACATTGCTGAAAAGCCCAGGATGTCTACTTTTCAACGCAATTGAGAACGCGCCAATTGGGCTTCTGTAGCTCCAGAAAATCCGCTTCGAGTGCAGGGAGGTCAGAATCCAACAGCATCTGCAGTCCTTTTTAGCCTTTGAATCAGATTTTTGCTCAGATCCCTCAATTTCAGCCAGAAAATACCTGAAATCACAGAAAAACACACAAACTCATAGTAAAGTCCAGAAAAGTAAATTTGAAATAAAAACTAATGAAAATATAATAAAAACTAACTAAAACATACTAAAAACATACTAAAAACAATGCCAAAAAGCGTATAAATTATCCGCTCATCAGTGCACACGATAGTGTGCCTGGGCACACAAACTAGAATTTCTGGTTTTCTACAACATCACAAAGTTTAGTTTTTTATACCTAACTTTTGATGTTCATAACTTTCTCTACAAAACTCCAATTTTCCTCATCTTTACACCGTTTTAAAGCTCTCACAATTATCTTCAATTTGAAATAAAGTTCACTTAATTCCAAACTTCGAGGGCCAAGTTAGAGCCCGCCAAAATTGGTTAAAATTCTGTTTTTACCAAATTTTGCCAAATCCTCAAATCTTCAAAACTCATAATCCAAAACCGAACCAATCACACCCAACTCAATACCAAAACACTAAGATCAATACCAACACTCCTTCACATCATCACATGCTCTTAAATCAATTCACAATCATTCCAACACCTAAAATTCTTCAATTCCTTCAAACATTACACTTGTAACTCTATCAATTTCAACAATTACCATAAACATTACTAACATCAATAATTATCATTCACTCTACAACATCACAATTAATATCCAGCACCTTTCATACACATATCATATCTAATAATCAACCAATGGATACAATCCAAACTTATCTTAAGGGGCAACTATCCTAAGTTTTACACAACCTTACATATTATCTACAAGAAACAGAAACCATACCTTGACCGATTTTCTCCAAAACTCTAAACACCAAACTTCAAGCTTTCAAGACTCCCAAATAACTCCAATAAGTTCCAGCCAGAAAAACTTTGTTCCAAGTACTCAAATTCACCAATTTGACTTCAATCAAAATAAAGTTCAACCTAATTTCATACAATTCCATATTTTCAATGCTAGAGTTTACTAATTCATCAATTCACAAGGGTTTAGTGATTTCTTACGTTACTCACTGATGATTGGGGCAAAACCCAACAATAACACAATGCTAGATTACACATAAACTATCAAAATCATGAAAATCATTCAATACCCATAACTAAAATACAAATTCAGAATGGAAGGAGGAATTGGGCACTAAATACAAAATTTCTTACCACTTTGTTCAGATAGAATTGAAGAGGACTCCGAGACGAACGCGTGGCCGCAAACGGCTCGTCAATTAGAGCTCCAGATTGAAAGTTATAAGGAATTGAAATTGAAAGTGATTTGAGAATTAGGGTTCTTAGTCTTCTCCTGCCCAGCATGTTTCATGAATTGTGAAGGGGAGAATGGCTGTATGTAAGTTTATATAGGTTGGATTTTGAGCTTGGTTCGGCCCGTTAGCCAAACTTTGGAGCAAAATTTTTAAAATTAGTACTTTGAATAGTATTTTAAATATTTTTACTTATTCAAATCATAAAATTTAATTTTCTAATCTCTTTAGTTCATATTTAAATTATTAGTTAATTACTTATTAATTTATTGAGTTTTACATATGTTAGTAGCTCTAATGATCTGAATGTCATGCAAGGTCCACATGAAACGTTGAAAAATTATCTTACCCGATTTGATAATAATGCTTTGAAACTCTGTGATATTTTTTGTTCGAACTCGCTTTATGCATGCAGTAACTCATTGGACATCGATAGACCCTTAAATGGAGTTCAGATCCGTGACGGATTAGTCCTTAACTTGTTGGGTTGGGAGATACCGTTTGGGTAAATCAAAAATCTTAAATTTAATGTCATAACTCATAAATTGATTTTACTTTCAAATATTCCTATTACTTGAATTTCAAATGTCACTACAACAATATAGACTATTTTTTAGGATTATTATGTGTCAAAAAAAATTAAATTTCGTCAAAAAAATAAATTTTGACACTATTTTAACTGTGAAAATATGTTAATAAAAATTTTATCAAAAATAGTATTTTTGACATATAAGTAATTGTAAAAAAAGTTTAAATCTTATTTTGATAAATATTGACCGTCAAAAATAATTTGTTAGAAAAATTTGAGAATATATTTTTTGTGATACTTATTAATCGTCAAAAATACTATTTATTTTGACACTTATTGACTATAAAAAATTTTCAACAAAAATTTTTAACAAAGAATGAGATGAGATCTTGAAACTGAAGAATAAACTGAGATTTTGAAGATGAAGAATGAGTAATATGATTCTAAATTGAGAGTAGTGTGATGCCAAAATTGACGGAGTTGAACGAAGAAAAAAAAATAATAGAGTAAGTTAAAAATAAATAAGTGTCAAAATTGAGGAGTAATTTTCTACAATCAAATTATTTATCAAAAAAACATAGAAAATTTGACATTTGTGATATTTGTCAAAAATATATATTAATTTTTACACTTAACTATGACCGTTAAAAAAAAATTATGTTAAAATAGTCATCTTTTCTTGTAGTGTGTTTTTATTATTTTTTAATTTTGAATTTTTTTATATTCATGTATTTCTAATTATTTTCTAATTATTGTCTAATTTTTATAATTACACACTTAACAAATAATCTATTAATAAAATAATAGATGAACAAAAATTAATAGTAGAGAAAGAAATATTTTAAATAAATGTTGACTGGAAAAAAAGTTGATAGCGAGAAAATTTTTATTAGTCTATATAACTCAGTTAACCAACAACTTTGAATTATAGAAAATAACTTATAGGTTATTCACCTTAATGCCACTAGAGTTAAGCTAACTAACCCTTAATATGTTGGATTATTTCTTCATTGAAGGCCGCACTGGCCTAATCACTGGTTCTCACTCCCGAAATGTAATCCAATATTATCTCATTATTGTCACCACAAAGTTGATGCGCTGATCGATCAAGAGAAAATTTGGGGTACATCTCTTTCTGAGTTTTTGTGTATATTTTATACATAAATGAGTCTAGAATAATCAATATTTTTTTGTTGAATTTCAGTATTTGAACAAACACTAATCAATTTTTTATTTTTCTTTTCACGTATTAGTTTTCTAGCATTTCCTTTAATATGTATGAGTTAGAAAAAAACCCTTAATTTTTATTGAAAAATATAAACATACATTCACTATCCAAAGAAATAAATATAATAGTTTTATATGTACACCAAAAAATATAATATTTTTATAAATCATACATATTTATTTCTCTTTTAGTATATATATATATATATATATATATATATATATATATATATATATATATATATATATATATATATATAAAATCAATTATTTTATAACTATATATTCGGAGTTTAGAAAAAAAATTGAGTATTATGCTATGATATGTTTGATAATTCTGTTGTAAAATATTTGACTATTCTGATGAATAATTTATTTTATTGAAAATTGTGTGAAATAATATGTAATAATTTATTTGAAAATTACTTTTTGTGTTTATAAAATATTTTCCTAAACATTGTTATTAATGAAATAGATATGAAACAGTGCTCATTATTGATCAATGGAAATTGCAGATCAGTAGAGTTAATGAGACACTATCACCAAATAAACATTATTATTTATGTCAAAAAGAAAATAATAATATATTACAAGTAACACAAAAAGTTAATTGACTAATAAATGGAACTAAGAAGATAATAGATTCTCAATACCTCACACTAGTCTCAGAATACTTCCAACGGATAAATGAAATACATTTCAAGAGTGAGATCCAGTCATTAGGCCACCAGCCGTGTTATGCATACATATCATCAAGAAAACTGTAGTCTTAATAATAATGTGATAATAATGTGGAAGATTGAACAAGGAAAGAGAGTATTTATATATGTATAGAAAGTATTTTTGGTTGGTGAATTGAAAGTAAGAGATCAACAATAACTGTTTGAATTAGGAGAAGAGTTTGTATCAAACAGTGAGTTGGGAAGTCATGGTGTGGTTTAATTTCAGTCTAAGATATTGTCCATCCATTGGTGAGTCATATTAAAATAACTCAAATTTGAATTATATATTTACAGGGAGAGTTTAATTTGAATGTAATAATTGTTCGGTACGTCGTAGCACTGGATGGGTCGGGTTGCTCTCTTGTGTGTTAGTGGGGATGAGCTGGGGTCTTATCGGACGTGCAGGTAGACGATTTCACGAGCTCTTCGGAAGGTGAAGGGGATGGCCACCTGCAAAGACACTTCGACGCCCGAGTTAAAAAAGTGTGCAGGTGATATGTAAGTAGGGAATAAAGTGACGTACCTTTAGGGAGGGGTAGGTCCCTCCCCTTTTATACCCTGTCAGTAAGGTGGGTCCCGCATGAGTAGACCCACCTTCCTGAAACTTTCCTAATCTCCCGCTGTCAATAGCTGGACCTCAGGAGGTGTCCGGGTAAGGGACCGAGCACGCGGTGCTTTGCTGCCCGCCTTCCCGGGTCGGATTGGGTCGGTCATGCGACCAGTTGGGACGGGCCGCAACAATAATAATGTATAAAATTATCTAATAACATTCTTTCGTTTATTTTAGATGGTCATTTATACTGCAAGTATAAAGAAATTATTTTTATTGACTCAGTGATATGTAGTAATTGGATGCATGTGTAAAATTTATATACATTGTTAATGAATTAAATTAAGAGGAGTGTTAGAGGGCCAGCAACTTTTGTAATTTGTAATAATCAAATAGCCATCAATGATAATTTTAATGCTATGAAATTGATGTGAAATTTCATCTAATAACTGACTTTTTTTTGCTGGTTACATGCTGGTCAGAATTTAATAAAGTTGCTGATCCATAGACTTTTCCTTAAATTAAATTTATGTATATAACCACTGAATTATAATTACTTTTCATGAAGATCATGTGTATCAAATAATTTTGTAAAAGCAAAAGTTTAAGGGGTAGCATTTTTATTAAAAACTTAATCAGTAAAAGAAAAGTGAATAATCTTACATTATTAAATGTAATCTTACATTATTAAAAATACTAATAATGATTAATTAATGACTATAAATTATAAAATTTAGTGACCCATAGCACTCCTTTTTTATAAAATTTGAATATCAATGACTATATACTAACAATACATCTTTTATATACCTTTTAAACGTTTATATTATCATTAATTTTTATCTATTGAAAAATATATTAAATGATTTTGGATTAACATAAAACTTTATAAACAATTAAACATGATCTACAATATAAACTCATAATCCAATAATAGGGTTTATAAAAAAAATAAGAAATTAAATTAATGCGAAAAAAAGTTATTCAATGATATAACATTAAATTAAGCTTACGCGCTAGTTTCATTTGATCCAACTTATACAATTTATTGTACTTGAACTTCTAAAACATATATAATCTTTTCCTACACTTATTAAGTTAAGAGCGAAATTATTATGAAAAATTCGCAAGGCCAAACGATTTTTTATATGCTTTTTCTATAATTATTTTAGGTACTATTGCCTATATCGTAGATTTAGCAGTTTTAGAATTGTCAATGATTTAAAAATTGAAAATTTCTACCGTGTTTATGAACGTTTTTAGCATAGTATACTTATTTTGCGTGGCAATATAAAAGATCGACACGTGAGAGTGAAAATGGTTATGAGACGAAGCAGGAGAAGCATCTCGTTCTGCAAGAACAATTATGCGTGATAGTTAATTTTATAATTAGTTGATAAGATAATTTAAAAATTAAGAATAAAAAATATTTAAAAATAAATATAAAAATTTTATAAGTTATTTAAATTTTAGAATGTATAAAATTTATAAATTTAAATTTAATAAAATATTAAAAAAATGTTTAATTATTCTATTAGTTCCTATAGTTTCGCGAAATTTTTAATGAGGTCTCTATACTTTTTTTTAATTAGGTCTCTGCACCACATTTTTTTTCAATTAAGTCTCTCTTAGCAGTAATTGGTTTAATTTTATAGGGATCCAACTAAAAAAAATTGGTGTAGGGACCCAAATAAAAGAAAAAAAAAGTGTAGAGATCCAATTAAAAAAAAAATTGGTGCAAGGACTCGATTAAAAGGGAAAAAAAAGTACAGAGACCTAATTAAATATCGATAAAACATTAATATAATAAAACATGAATTAGATATCGAACCCAGACTATTAGATATCAAACCACCTTCGATTTGCTAAAAATCGATAAAACATGAATATAATAAAAGTATAAATAAATAATTTTGAAAAAATAATAAAATTAAAGATAATTTAATAAATTGAATAAAAAAATTAAAATTATGCATGAAGATAAAAAATACTTTGAATATAATGTTTGTCTTTGCTTCAAATTAAATGCTGTTAAAAAAATAAATGAATAAACTTGTATAATGTTTATAAATAATTACTTTATAAATGTTTATCTTAATTTTGTTACACATAATAATAATAATATAACAAATTTTTTTAGGTTTAATTACTTTGTTAGTCCCTATAGTTTTGCGAAATTTTTAATTAGGTCCCTATACTTTTTTTTCTTTTAATCAAGTCCTTGCACCAAATTTTTTTTTAATTGGTCTCTATACTTTTATTTTATTTGGGTCCTTGCATCAAAATTTTTTTTAGTTGGATTCCTATAAAATTAAGTCAATTATTGCTAAAAGAGACTTAATTGAGAAAAAAATTTGATGCAGAAACCTAATTAAAAGGAAAAAAATGTAGGGATCTAATTAAAAATTTCGCAAAACTATAAGAACTAATAAAATAATTAAATATTTTTTTAATATTTTATTTAATTTAAATTTATAAATTTTATACATTCTAAAATTTAAATAACTTATAAATTTTTATATTTATTTTTAAATATTTTTTATTCTTAATTTTTAAATTATCTTATCAGTTAATTATAAAACTAACTATCACCATAATTATTCTTACAGAAGGAGATGCTTCTCGTGCTCCATCTCACAACTATTCTCACTCTACGTGTCAATTTTTTATATTGTCACGCAAAATTAACATACTATGCTGAAAATGTTCATAAGTACGGTAGAATTTCCCTAAACAATTTGCAAATCCATTTGCAACTCCTTTAAAAATATCTTTTTAGGATAAGTCCATGTAACCATTAATTATATTAAGTATGAGAGGCCTAATTATGCCTTACGAAGTACCTAGTTATTTTGGGTCTAACTCAGTGCGTGTCATTTAGGTCACATTTGTTTTTAAAAATAGGATAGAATAAGACATTAAAAATAAAATATAAAGAAGAGAAATATAAAATTTTATTTTTTTATATTTTATTTGATGATAAATTAAAACAAATTATAAAAATTTAATTTATTTTTTTTTATTTAAAAATTTTGAAATAAAAAATATAATAATAAAAAATATAATTATAAAAATTAATAAGAATAATAAAAAAAATAAAAAATAAGTTGTATTCCTTGTTAGTATTTTCATATCTTTCTTGTCAAGATAGACACAAAATACATTAATTTAGTGTCTTTAGATATATTATCTCTGTTCATATCTCTTTTATCAAATACGATTTTATGTCTTTATATCCCTGTTTCAATGTCCTATCTCTATAAATAAACGTGACGTTATATCTGACCCAAAATTGCAAACTATATTGTTACCAAAAAAAAAAGTCCTCAAGTAAAAACTGATTTGATAGTTGAATGATTGAATCAATTTAGTTACTAGTTACTAGTTTATCGGTGCAAATATTCAATCGATCCAATTGTATTTCAATAGTTTATAATAAAATAATATATAAAATTATAAATAAATACCCAAAAATATATTCTATGTAAGTACATTAACTAAAATCTCGTAATTTTATGTAAGTACATTACATTAGTAAAAAAAAAAAACAAATACCAAATGTTAACATTAAGATTATCATTAATCATCAAAATTTACATATTAAAAATGTTTAAATTAGTTCCAAAAAAATAAGTCATTTTTTAAATTTGTCATTGAAAATTTTTATCAATTAAATTAGTCTTTCAAAAATCACAAATTAATCATATTTATCCTTTTATTATTTCATTAACAATTTTCATTAACAATTGATAATTTAGAATATGTTTATAAAAAATTATCAATTTAATTTCTTTTCCAAACTACATAAATTCTAATTTCAACATAATATAGCGACTAAATTGATAAATTTTCATAAACATATTTAGTCAACGTTCGGTTGGACATACTGGTGTTATATATTATGTCAGTTAATATTTTACATTATTAATTGTTAACAAAAATAATTAATGGAATAATAAAAGGACAAATATGATTAATTTTTAATCTTTAAAGAAAAAAAAGGAGCTTGCCGACAGTGGTGTTGCCAGCAGCAATAACAGAAGAAGAAGATAGAGGATGGTGATGATGGGAGTGAAGGTGGCCGAACGGAGATAAAGAAGAGGGGAGACACTACACGTTTCAAGAAGAGAAGAGAGAGAGACGTATATGAGAGAGTGACAGAAGGGGAAGATGGAAGAAAGGAGAAGAATGGGTGACAGCCGGCGAAGTGAGGACGGCACTGATGAGGGAAAGAGGTACCGTGGTGGTGTGAGAGTGACAAGGAGACGAGAGTACTACAAAATAAGGTTAGGTTTTTTTCGTTAGGACTGGGTGCACATGTACTCATAGCTACACACGCATTACTTAGAATGCTTGCCAATAATGTTGGTGCGCACGCAAAGCTCCATGTGCTCACTGCTCCCTTTTTTATTTTTTATTTTTTATTACAAACTAAACCTAAAAAGGGTTTTTTAACCTAAATTTAACATCCTAAAACTAAATTCAATCTCAAAATTAACCAAAAACTTTACAAATACAACAAAAATAGAGAATTACATTAAGAAAAAACTGTAAACAAAAAGTTTTTTTAAACAAATACAATCTAAGTATAAACATGGTTTCTTAACCTAAATATTTGCATTCCAAAAACAAATTAAACTCCAAATTAATAATATTTTTAATTTTCAAAAACTATTTTAACTATTCAAACCGTACAATTAACAATAAAAATCTATCAAATTATACCAATAATAAAGAGAAATATGTTCAAAAATAATAAAAAGAGATGAGTTTAGGAGAATTTTACTATGGTGAGGTGTTTTTCACCTAACACTTTTATTTATCGTCCTTAAGTTGGACGGTTGATGAAGCTCTTGTCAAGTCGACTTATACTTGAATTCATCCTTGAACCCCCACCAATTTTTAAACCTGGTACAATCTCCGGGATCCCAAGTTATGTGTTCCAAACCTCGAAGAATTGTTAAACAAGTAAGGAACTCCCAAAATTGTTGATGCTTGACGTGTATTCCAGATCCCAAATTTTATATGTCCACCCACCTTCTTGTTGATCTTCATGCTTCCATTCGAGTAACACGAATTTCGAATTCTCTTTAAGACTCCAAATCCTCATATATCCGAAATCTCTTGAATTGAGCCTTACATCACATTTAGAACTCAAATCTTAACCTTCTACCCCTAGTGAACCTTGATTCACATTACCACCCAACATTCAATTTCTTGTTGCTTAGCACCCCAACAAGAGTTTTAAGTTGACCATCTGTTTCTAACAAAGCATATTGATGTGGACAAAAAAGTTAAAGAATAAGATGTTTACCTACTCAACTTGTATTTTCAATGATGACAACTTAGGAAAGGAGATTTCCAATGGATGTGCCATAGTTGTTCCTACCCTATTTGACTCTTGTTCATCAATTTCCAACTCTTTGCAAACTTCTTCAAATTCGATCTCTTGTTCGCCAACTTTTACTAAGCTTTCCTCCGTATCAAGAGATATATCCGTTGGAGGGTGTGCACATTTCTCTCTAATAAAATCTTTACCTTGCAATGGTGGAGGAACAACAAGATCTTCATTATCAAGCTTGCTTGCTATCTCAACTTGTTCCATGGGTTCAACCATCTCTTCATAGTCAATACACTCAACATTCTTCATTTGTTGCAACTCATGCTTTAACTTCTCTTCTTTCACTTAAAGTTCCAAGCTTTTTTTCATCCCACACTCTTCGGTTGAAGTCAGTTCTTCACATTCATCTACGGAAATGCTTTAGTTGTGGCATGAACGTAGTGAAGCTAAGCGGGTTAAGGCTTCGGTCAAGGTAGCCATGAAATTTTCTTGCCTCTTTTGGAATTTTTCTTGCTCTAGGAGAAAAGATTAGAGCTCTTTTTGTTCTTGGATTAATGATTGAAAAGCTTCTTCCATCGAGGGTTGTGGAGAAAAAGAGAGTTCATCGTATTAGAGAAAGTCATAGTGTATGGGAGGTAGTTCATTAAGGTAGAAATATTGAGGTGGTGTATATGGAGTTGATGATTCAAGAGAGTTATGGGAGTAGTGATGTTGGAATGGTGATAGTTAAAAGGGTGGTTGTTTATAAGGCTCATAAGGTTGGTAGTATAGTGGATATGAGTTTGGATCCATGGAGGTGTTTGATGGTGGAATGAGACTTGAGAGTTGATAGCAATGTTGAGGATGGTGGTTATAGGAGTATGGTGGTTGAGGTTCATAATCATAGCAAGGATCACCATAATCATTTGGTTGGTATGCACTATAGGAAGGGTTGTGATTATAGTAGCACGGGGAGGAGATTATCATCCGGATTGTCCATATGAATACGGCTCTTCCCTCAACTGATAATTCAATCCTTGGTGCAAACCATTGATGCGGTATTTTACAACCCACAAACTAACCAGCAAGTGTACCGGGTCATACCAAGTAATACCTTACGTGAGTAAGGGTCGATCCCACGAGGATTAATGGATCAAGCAACAATGATTGATTGATTGGCTTAGTTTGGCAAGCAGAAAATGGTTTTGAGATGTTCAAAAGGTTTAAGTTAAAAATATCAGAAGGTAGGCACGCAAGTAAATAAGTTGAAAATAAAATATTGGAGAAATAGTTAAGGCTTCAGAGTTATCTATTTTTTCGGATTAACTTTCTTACTAACTATTTTAATCATGTAGGATTTAATTTATGGCAAACTATATGTGACTAGACCCTAATTCCTTAGACCTTTTTAGTCTCCTGTAAAATTCATTAACTGCCAATTCCTTGGTCAATTAATTCCAATTAGAAGCTGCATGATCAAATTCCAGTTTATATGCCACAAGAATCCTAATTATCCAAAAATAAGGGGATTATATGTCACGTATCCCGTTAAATACAAACAATTAGAAATTCAGGATAATATATTTTCAAGCTGTTGTTCAAGTAAAGAGCTTTTCCAAGTTTTACAAGAACTCAAATAGAAAGAGGGTCATACTTCCGTTCCACCCAAATTCATAAAATAAAGAACGAAAACAATTATTGAAATATAAATCAAAACATGAATTAAATTAGAAAGATCAAATGAATGAATCCATACAAATAGACAGAGCTCCTAACCTTAACAATGGAGGATTAGTTGCTCATGGAATGTGGAATGTAAATTTGTATAGAATTTCCTAATGGAATCCCCCTAATCGAATCTCCTCCAATAGAAGAGAAGTCTCCCCTTTTTATAACTAATCCTAATTAATTTAAAATCCAATATCTAAAATTAAGATAATATCTTTTGCTATTTTAAAATCAAATTTGAATTTAAATCAGAATTAACTAACTACTCCGCGTCTTGTAACATGCGGACCACTTGGCTTCACTGGATCCGCGCCTAACTTGGGTGCTAAAATGGGGCCCAAAAATTATCCCACAGCGTTTTCTGCGTTTTCTGCACGTGGCGCATGTCACGCGTACGCGTCAGTCACACGTACACGTCGATGGTCTTTTTCGCAAGTCAGCGGACGCGTCGCTGAGCAAATCTTCAATTCACGCGTACGCGTCAGTCACGCACACGCGTCGCCATGGATACCTCTGACGCGTGCGCGTCGCTCCTCGCATCCATCTCCTTTGATTTTTGTGCTGCAGAAACTCCATCAAATCTAGCCGAATGCTACCTAAAATAAACAGTATTGCACAAAACTCAAAATAGCATCCATAGTGGCTAAAATATAATTAATTCTTGATTAAACTCAACAAAATCCATGCAAATTCACTAGGAAAAGATAGAAAAGATGCTCACGCATCAACCATCATTAAAATCGCCATTTTCTACAACATTTTCATAATCATACCCAAAACCATAAGGATGAGCATTCATAAAGAAGAGAGAAAATAGAAACAAAAGATATCAAGAAATAAATAAAAAAAACAAATTCCTAACTACTAACAAAAATCAAGAAATAACTAAAAAGAAGCTATTCATACTATTCACATATTTATAACAGCTAAGAACAAACACACGTTGCAATTCCCCATCAACGACACCAAAAACTTGATGAGGGCTAAACATCGGTTTAGAAATTCACAAGTTATAAAGCTCAAGTTTCGTTGTAGCTCTAAACTGGAATTCAACACTTTTTAAAGTTTAGTTAAAATGTCACAAAGTTTCAAATCAATAACTGAGAGTTTAATTTTGGGTCGTTCTCCCTAGAAATTACAATCAAGTACTCATCATTGGCTATGAGAGATCGGGAGTTTTGATTGCAATAAACAAAAATATAAATAGCAAGAAACTAAATGAGTAAGTAATAACTAAATAAAAAAGCGAATTAAACTAAGACAACTAAGGAAATTAACTAAGAAAGAACTTGGCAAGGGTTGATAGTCAAGGATCATTGTCCTTATCACTAACCACAACATAATAATTACAAAGAGCAAACTCAATTCGTCAACCTCTAAACAACGGCACGGCACAGAACTGTAGCTCGGTCGAGAGAGAGAGAGAGCGAGAGAGAGAGAGAGAGAGACAGAGATAGAGAGAGAGAGAACTGAGAGATAGGAAAAGAAGAAAAGGGGTAGGGTTTTATTAATAAGGGTATTTTGGTAATCTCACATATTTAAGTATCTATTTTTATTTTAAACTGAAGAAGATATTAAGGCATATCTTAGCCATGTACACTTTGTACCAAACACAATTCAGAGACTTAATTTAGTTTTTGTCTCTCAGTCTTTGTCTCTTAGTCTCTGTCACTCAGTCTCAATCTCTCTTTCAAATGCTACCTTAGAGGTCTAACAGAAAAAGCCATTTTCTATCTTATTGTTTCCATTGTGTCTTTTGTTACTCATTCTTATTTTTCTTATCTTTTGTTCTTCGTTGTTCTTATTTATTTTGTTACTCGTTCATTTTTTCTTATCTTTTTCTTATCATTTGGTATCAGTTACAAATTGTAGGTAAATTTTTATTTATCTATATATTCTAGGGTCTTTATTAGTCTCTTTGTTTTATTCTTTATTTATGCAATTTTACTTTAGAGTCATATTAAAAAAAAGTTTAAAATTTAAAAATAGAAAAAGAAAAAGCACGAAAAAAGAGTTGACCAGGTACGAGGTGAATTTGGGCAAAACTAGTTTAAATCTTATTGGGTATAGGGCTAGTATGGGTAATGATTGCCCCGCCCCGCCCCGCTCTATCCCGTTCTACCCCATATGCATATATGTGTTATTTTTGTGTAAGATCTGCTTTTATTTATATATATATATATATATATATATATATATATATATATATATATATATATATATATATATATATATATATATATCTTATGCATTGTTATTAACAATTTAGAATTATCTACTTAATTATATTTCTGAAATACTTAATCATGTTTGAAACTTTATTGAATAGATCAATTCGACTTTTTTATTTTCATGTTATATATTTTCTGAAGAGGAAAACTATAAATCAATTAGGCTCTGAGGCGAGATGGGACAGGACGGGACAGGACGAGTTGGGACAGAGCAGGATCGTGCAAGGCAGGTTTGGGTGTGGGAAAAAAATTAAGATACCCATGGATAATGGGACAAAAAATAAGGCAATGTATTAGTGTTTAGGACGGGTATGTGTACTTAAATGCCCATCTTGTTCTGCTCCATTGCCATCCACAAATGAAAGATTAAATCACAACAAAAATAGTAAACCATTAAAAAAGTAAACGAAAAAAATAATGTTAATTTAATTGTATTATTTATTTTTTTAGTACTATTACAAGTTTTTTTTCCTTTCTTACCTAGTTATAATATTATTTTTCTCATCATCTGGTTCATTGTTTTTTAGATTTTCATTTTCACCGTTACAACATATTTTTATCAGCAACAGATTTTGCTGGATGTTTAAGTCCTACAACTCTATTGTTGCCAACGATGGCTACATAAGGATTGGATGAGATTATTAGAAAGTCTGGGTTTTGTGATTGTGCAATTGCTTCAGAAGAATTTTAGAATAAATGAGCCAGGAGTTTGTGTAGGAAGAGAATATTTTACTAGTGTTTTATCTGGTAGAGCATTTTTGTTGGTGATGCCTAACCATTTATACAAGGAAGGACCAAAGTCTTCTATGTTCACTAAGTCAGATAATGGCTTTTCAAAGAAGGTACCATTATTTTGAAAGCTTGTTGAGTTTAAAGAACTAATAATAATTACTTGATAATGACAAAATATTAATTATTGGGTTAAAAGTATAATTATATATGTAGTTAGTTAGTTAATTGTGCAGAAATTAACAGAAAACAAAACAGGTCCAATAACAAACTTTAGGCCCACATACACTCATGGCTCAAGGGAATATTTGTTGATTCACCAATAATTTTTCATCAGAAACAAAAGCAAGCATCAAGCCAAATCCAAAAGATTGAATAACCAACAAAGTCCTTGAATGGTTCGGGCCCAGAAGATTTAATGATAAGCCAAGTCCAAGTCTACATCATGGTCCAAAGGAAAAGGTAGCTAATTAAGAAATGAAACTTCATTTCCATCTGAACCAAATCAAAGCCACCGAACCAATTCTCTCTCTTCTCTCTCACACACGTGAAGCATTCTAAAAGTAAAACAAGAAAAAGGAACTCTATTTAGGATTCAAATCCAAGATAAAAAAGGTGGGTTACCAAAATCAAGCAAGAAGAAAAAAAGTCAAAGAAACTAGAGCTCTAAGCAAAAATCACATCCGAAGGCTACATCAGAGAAAGTTTTCCTTCTTTATGCTTCATTGAACATTGTTAAAGAAACTTTCTCTCTACATTCACTGAACTGAAAAGATCAAGAAGTTGAAGATTATGGAGCTCTGCTACAGATCAACGGTCAAGAAAAAATTTTGGAGCCAAAGCACAAATGAATGGCTTGGATCCTTCAAAAAATTTAAAAAAGGATGAAAGAGAAGATGGTAGGTATGGATGCATGTAAAGTTCATTCACTGCTGCTACTCTATCTCTCTTTTGCGTTACTGCTGCTGCTGCTATTGGAGAAGATGTCAAAGGTGCTGAAGCCATGTATCAAGCTTTGGAAGCTTTACTACTTTATTAAATGGGTAAACAGCCAGAGGTTGGTTCAAGAAGTGAGAGTACAAAGTTTGAGTTTTCATAGCTTACAAAGTTATATCTTCTTCTCCTTCATGGTTCTCTATATTCAACTTTTTTAGTTTTATCTTTCCTTGTTGCAATGGAAAAAGGCATTAATATGAGAAATTAAGAAAAAATTATTGAGAGAAAAAGCAAATAGGGTTAGACTTAGAGAAAAGTCAAATATTTATTTCAGAAATTCTTTGTACATTTTTCTATTTAGTTTTCATGATCGTGAGGGGATTCCCTTACTAAGTTGAGTGAGCACTTAGTGGTTGAAAATATAAAGAGTGATCCTAGTCAAATCTAGTTTGGGTAGAAGCTGAGTTTGTCTCAGATAGGATTGGGTTGAATTCGAGAAAAATTAGTGTTTGTAATCTTTGAAAGATACTAAAAATTTTACCATAATTATGAGAGAGACTGGATGTACGTCACATTGCACATGGTGGCTAAACCATGATATATGGTTGTGTCACTCTTCCTTCTTTGTTCTAATTTTGGTTTTATTCTTTAAGATGCAAAATAAAATTGTCTCTTACTTATTCTATCCAGCAAGACGTCACGGTAATTCTACTCCCATACAACTCTGTTTTGGCTCCTTTATCGACAAGAGACAAAATAAAAGTATCTGCAGCATTTTTAACAAAATCAGACTCAACAGATTCTCTAAGTTCTATCCAGTTTGAAGTAAAATCCAGCAAAGTAAAAAGAGGCTTAGATTCAATCACATTCTCTAAGCCACTGATAACCATCAAAGCTGAAATCGTTGGTGGTGGTGGTAGTGGTGGCTATAGATAATGAAGATGATGGTGGTGGTAGCACTGATGGTGGTGAAAGAACTTGTGGTAGTAGTGATAGAGGTGGAAGAAGTGATGGTGTATTCTTCTCCTCCATTGAATTTTATTTTTTTTCTAACTATTAATGTGGATTTGACCTTTGTATGGTACTACTATTTATCATGAGCAACATACACTACTCACATTTTTCACCCGCATAATTATTATTGGAAGATCCACCACTAAAAAAGCCTCCATGATTATTATTATTACGATGATGAACATTTATTGATAATGCCGGGTAACAGACTAACGGTTATGATTATTAAAAGTCATAGGAATAACATTATTCAAGGGAGCCTGTGGAGCACTTAAATTAAAGCTTTGTAACAGTGCTGGTGTAATTGTTTATTGCATATTCTATATCTGCTTATTATAATTAAACTCATTTGGAGCTGCTACAATGCGCTGTGAGCTACCATCATTAACACCACAACTACTATCACCATTGTTACTATTGTCAGTTCTAACATTAATGCTAGTAATAGTATTATTAGCATGATTTTCTACCTTTGCATTTACATCTACAACTGCATCTTTACGTCTACTTCTATTTCTATTAGGTTTAGGATCTGTGATAGAATTGTTGTAGAGACTGAAGGAGCTCGATAGAAGAGAGAAAACCGTAACAAATCATGAAGATACAGTCTCTCATAGGTGGTTACCACATGGGTAGAATCATCCAGACACTATTCTACTCTCTTTTTCACATTGCAACCAATTACAGTGCAATGATAGTAATTATTGCAAAAGAAGTTATTATATTGATCTATGTTTATATAATATTTTAAACCATCTTCCTAGATTTTGTATATATTATGACTATATGAAAAATTTACAAACTTTTAAATACAAGAAGAACAATATATTACTCTTTTATATATATGTAAAAAAAAACACACTAAAACTCACTACACTCACTTTTCTCTCTCCTATGTTCGCTCACATACGTGCACGCACACGTACACGTGAGAGTTTCTTTATACTTCTATAACTTACTTCACCCCTCATGCACATTACATACTAATGCACACATATATTTATATGTGCTAATGGCAGGGGATGATTATAGAATATCATATATGCCATGATTACTATTCTATCTTTTATAATAAAAATCATCTGTCAAGGACTATGCCTACAACTCTCCTTTAGAAAAAAAAAATTCTCTCCAAATTATATCTCTAAAAAATTTTGGACTAAACACTGTAATTTCTAACTAAAATTAATTATTCGATTGGTCTCTAACCGTTATTTTTATCAATCACTTAGGTCTTTTGCTCAATTAATTCTAATGAAAGATAAAATGATCTTTAACAACTTTAACAAGGGACAAAATAATCTCTGACTCCCTCTGTTTTGAAATGACACCGTTCTCCCCCAATTTTCATCATATCTCGCATAACTCTAATATTTATACTCTCCTTCTTCACCTTCACAATCTTCTTTTCCATCTTTTCCTTCCTCCTCTTCAACTCCAAGATCAAGCCATGGTGTAACTATCACGCATGTCGCATCTACCTCAACATGTCATGGACCACACACTTCCCAAATCTCTATGGCTGGTATACCGACCTCCTCTGCACTTTACCCACCAGAAGCATCCACCTCTACGTCCTCGATAACATAATCACCTCCAACCCCAACAATGTCTACCACATCCTCAAGACCAAGTTCCACAACTACCCCAAGGGCACGTCTTTCTCCACTCTCCGACAAGCAATATAGATTGTTGGATATTAGGACATCATGAAAAGATTCTCTTTTGACATCATATACAAATTCTCATTTGGAATAAACCTCGAGTGCTTCATTCCTTCTCTCCTGGAGTCCAAGCTGGCAAGCAACTTTGACATCGCATCCAAGCTATCAGTACAGTAAGCAATATCGTTGTCAACGCTCATATGAAAACTGAAGTGATTATTGAACATTGGTTTGGAGAAGAAGCTAAAGGAAGCGATCAGAGTGGTGGACAATGTGGTCATGGAGATGATAAGGCAGAGGAGGAGATGGCAACGACGATGACAGGTCTTAACAAATCAGACTTGCTATCTAGATTCATGGAATCCATCGAAGACGACAAGTACTTGAGAGACATAATCATTAGTTTTCTGTGTATGAATTGGTTAAAAACAAGTTCAGAATTTTTTATCTTGTGAACATTGAAGTTGTAGAGTGTGCATTGTGTAGCTTGAAGTTGCAATGTTAGACTGTAAGGATTATGTGAGATATGATAGAAATTTGAGGAGAACAGTGTCGTTTTCGAACATAATGGGTCATGGATCATTTTGTTCTCTATTAGAATTGTTAGGGACTATTTTATCATCCGTTAAAGTTGATTGTACACCCTGCTAAAATCGGTAAATAATTAGTCAATAAATCAAATTTTAATTAGGAAGATTAATAATGCAAAACTAATACCAAAATAGGATAGAGCTCTTCAAAACGAGAATTTTGACACTAATTTCAAAGAATTCGGTCCAAGATTGGACCGAATGAGCCGAACCGGTCAAACCGACCTTGAACCGGGCCCGTGGGCCCAATATATATAATCATCATTTCAGACACTTCCCATTATTTGTTTCCCTTCCAGCGCCGAGAAGAGAGATTGAAGAAAAGCAAAGCCACCAAAACCTAAACCCTTATCAATTTTCAATTCATCATAACTTTTGATCCGGAGTTCCGATTGACAAGCCGTTTGCGGCCACGCGTTCGTCTCGGAGTCCTCTTCAATTCTATCCCAACAAAGTGGTAAATTTCTCACTAATTCATTTCCAGTTATCTGTGCCCCTTTTCTATACGAAAATTGTTTAGGTTTTGAGTGATTTTGATAATTTTGGTGGTTTAGGTACAAACTAAAATTGGATAATTGTTGGGTTGCACTCCAATCATCAATGGGTATGGTAAGAACAACCTAAACTCTAGCCAATTTTTGATTTATTGATGAAAAACCTGAACTTGGATATATATGTGAATTAGGGGTGAATTGAGTCATATATATATATGCATTGGAATTGAGTTGGGAGTACTTGAAGGCTTATTGGTGATCAAAGCTTATTTTGGGGCTATTTTAATTAAGTTTGGAAGAGCTGTGATTTGTATTGTGAGGCTACCTTGGGTGAAACTAAGTGATCGGCCTAGGTATGGTTTAAGTTTCGCACGTTTAATATTTACGGTGTTGTAAAAACTTAGGTCAGAGGAACCATAGAATAAGTTGAATTGTTAATTGCATTTAATGAGTAGTTTTATAATGTTGTTGGAATGAGTCGTTGATGAACATATATTGAAATTATGAGGTATCGTGGTTATTAATTTTATGCTCTTGGACTTGCTTATAGTGGATTGTGTTGATGTTGATATGTTGATGGATTATGGTTGGTGTTTGTTAATAAAGAGTTGTTATGTGAAGTTGATAGATTAATGTGTATGAAGGGTTGATTTATGTTAATGGCATTTAATTGGTATATGTTGATGGAAGATTGATAAATACATGATGAAGGTTGGTATAGGTGAAAAGTTGATATAAACAAATGCAGGGTCATTGATGTATGAAATAAATGTGGATAATTATTGATGATCAAGGTTTGTTGAGTTGGTTAAAGGTTATATTGGCAATGGTTGTTGATGAATTAAGTTGATATGGTATCATAATGCAAGTTTTAATGGTAAGAAACTTAAGTTGATAAAAATGAGGTTTGGTTGGAAATTGGTTAAAAATCAGTTTTTGATGAACTTTGGAAGTCCATAAATTACTCCTCAAAATTTCGATTGAGTTGTGGTTTGTTGCAAATGAAAGATGGTTTTGTAAATTTTTAAACGACGTTAATTTTGTGAAAAACAGAATTTTGAGGAGAAAGTTATGGACAATGAAAAATTGATACATGAGACTGTGAAGCAGGGGTTAAAATCTAGTTGCTGCAAGCTTGCAAGGCATTCCGTCAAATTTTTTTTTGGAAAAATGCTCATCCACGCGTACGCGTGGCATGGAATTTTGGCGACGCATGCGTACGCGTATGTGCATATTCACGCGTACGCATGACTCACGCGTACGCGTGACTTGATGTACGCTCTACGCGTGCGCGTGACCTACGCGTACGCGTGGATGCTGCCTGCTGCGAAAATCAGGTTTGACTGTTTTTGAACCAATTTTTCACTTCTAAACCTCTATTTTCTTCCTTTAAGGTTTAAAGTATAGTTTTAGGTCCAGTGGATAAAAGAAGCTAGGAAAATAAGATATCTTGAGGGTGAAGAAAGTTGTAAATGGTGGTATTTATGAAGGAAATGAGTATGTTAGCGAAGTTTAACGCTAAGGCTTGATAAGTGATATTATATTGATAATGAAATTGCCGTGACTTATGAATAATGATATCTGAAATACGAGTTTCCCTGGGTAAAAATCGTGGCTCGCCACCACGTGTTCCAAGTTGAATCTCGATACTCTGTTGACCCTACGACATAAGGGTGACCGGGTACGTATAAATTTCCGGGTATGGATAGCCCCCATTGAGTGATTTATATGATGATTGAATGTGAACTCTATGCATAGACTCTTGGGGATGCGCGACGGGGGACAGTCTTAGGTTTTTGGACTTGTCGGGTTGGTTGGATAACTGACAGATGGGCTCCATCAGCTGTAGGACAGGCATGCATCATATGCATTTGTTTGTTTTGATTGCTATGCATTTCCTGGGTTTGCCTAATTGATATTTATTACCTGCTACCTATTATACTTGCTATTTGTACTATCTGCTCATTACTTGTGCGTGAACTTGTTTGGTTGCTTGTTCATGTTACATTATGGATGATGGAGGAGATGGAGAAATGGCTTGGTGTTAGGTGAGGATTGAACTTGAGTAAGTTAGGTAGACTTAGAATACCTACCCCTGTTGATGGCTTTTGTTTAGTACTTAAGTTGAATAACTGAATAACGGAGTTCTAGGATTGCCTATGGCATTCTCAGGACCTTATTTATTATACACGTGGCACTTTTACCATGCTGAGAACCTCTGGTTCTCATTCCATATTGTATTGTTATTTTTCAGATACAGGTCGAGAGGCTCTTCGCTAGGCGTCTGGATCCTGGGAAGTGAAGTAGTCCTTGGGTGTATTTTGGTTTTCTGTTTGTATATATGTAAATATGTATTTAGCTTACTCTCCAAGTAACTTATGTATGCTGCTCCTCTTAGAGGTTGAGGGAGATATAAGAGTTTACTTTGGTACCTTGGTGTATTTTGGGAATACTTATGTATGTTTACATGTATATATATACCCTCCGGCCAGTCTTAGCTTCACAGGCTGAGTCAGGAGCTAGTTATGTTATTTTCTTGGCTTTCCTTTTCTCTCTTATTTATCTTTATCTCTTCCTTTTAGGTTTCTTAACACGCAAGTAATTCGATTCCTCGAGCGTTGCGCTTTTCATTTTGCGAATTTGTTTTACCCGTTTTTCAAGACTCCTAGTTGAGTATCTTTTTTCTTATTATTATGTATATATTTTTACTTTTAGAAGTCATAATACCATACTATCTCAGTCTTATGACTTAAACATAAGATTAAGTATAGTAGGGTGTTACATTGACGAAACAAAAGACTTGAGTGACTGACGGAATTAATTGTTAGAAATCAATTGAATAATTAATTTTAATTAAAAGCAAAAGTATTTGATTCGAAATTTTTTAAAAATCAAAATAGATAAATACTCGATATATTATGTAATCATTTTGTTTTTAATATCTTCTCCTCTTTATTATAATAATAATTTTGTATCTTTACGGTTCATTCCATTTTGGCAACGTACTTCTCGTTGTTACTCAGACGAGGTTCGTGGGAGATTAAAATAAACTTGAGAGAAGGAAAGTGTATCCATTTAACTACAATTTATTTTCATTTAGTCACATTTAGCACTTATGGATAAAATCAATTCATGATCTATAACTAGTGAGCTCAAAAGGTACATTAAAAGTGTTATTTTTAATAAAATAGTCGCACATACAAATAATTAAATTTTTGTATAGCAAAATAATCAAGTCTATAATAACAAATAATCAATTTTTTTATAATAATATATTCACACTTTCGTTACCAATTTTTTGGGACTAACTTTATAACTTAATCACAACTTCATTAATTGCTTAATTGTTGATTCTGTTTGTTGTGTATGTTTAAAACGAGCAGTCGAGCACAATAATTTTAAACATATTAGAGGTGTCATATTTATATAAACTATTATATTTTATTAAATAAAAATAAAAAATTAATATAAAAGAACAACATTAATAAATTCTAATAAATATACAATATTTTAGTATATAAATAGATATTTTTTAATATATAATATTTTAAATAATAACATAATTTTTTCATTAGATATAAGTTTTTAAATATAAGTTTTTTTATTCATAAAGTTAATTATTATACAATGAAATTTTTATAATATTAAAAAATTATATTAAAATAGTATTTTAAACTCCAATATAAAAGTATAAAATAATTAAATTTTATTTTATATTACTTGACAAATAATTAGATTATTATCTTCAAAACTTGTTAACTAAATATTTTTGTTAAAAATATTATTGTATAATATAATTTTTTCTCAAAATATTTATGAAATTTAAAATAAAATCAATTTAAGGTCTAGACTTTAAGATTTAAAATTTAGAATAACAAATTTAGGGTTAGAATTTTAAATTTAGAGTTCGAATTTAAAATTTAAAATTTAAAATTTAGAACTTAGGATTGCCGAAGCAATGGATGCATGGTCGATGTGGGCAGCCAATATTAATTGGTAATTAGTTGAAATTATAGTGTTGAAAGAAAGAAAAAGAAGTACAAAAGAATAAACGAGTAATTTTTTTAAAAAAATTGTGAATATTTTAAATTTCACAAATATTTTAATAAAAAGTAAGATTATATAATAATATTTTTAACAAAAATAGTTAGTTAATAAGTTTTGAATATAATAATCTAATTATTTGTCGAGTAATATAAAATAAAATTTAATTATTTTATATTTTTATGTTATTTTTTAAAATATTGTTTTAATATAATTTTTTAATATTATAAAAATTTTATTGCATAATAATTAATTTTAATGAATAAAAAATACTTATTTTTTTGTATTTATGTGTTTTTTATTTAATTATTTAAAAATAAAATATTATGTTATTATTTAAAATATTGTATACTAAAAAATTGTTTATTTATGTAATAGGATATTCTGTATTTATTAACATTCATCAATGTTTTTCTTTTATATTAATTTTTTATTTTAATAAAATCTGATAATTATTTATATAAATATGATACATCTAATATACATAAAGTTATTGTGTTCATTTTAGACATACCTCTTTTTATTTTTCTTTTGAGTTTATTAAGAAAAATGATTGTTTTCCTTGATATTGTTTCGGTTTTTTCCCCTTAAAAAAGATGATATTTCCACCATTATTAAACTAATAATTCAAATGGAAGAATGAACTTTCATAAAATCCATTAAACTTTATTTAAGCAAGTGAAAGAAAAATTCCCTACTAGTAATGCATGCACACATGACACAACAATGTGAAAGCCTTAACAAAGGATACCTTCGTTTGGTCCCCAATGTGAAAGCCTTACCAAAGGTATATTATATAGAATTCTACCATGAACTACAATAATATGCCGTTTATTAATTCAACGAATAATGGTTAACAGATTATGTATTACCATATTCGTTAATGAAAAATTATTTTTCATATAATACTGTGATATCATTATTAATAACTACATGCCGGATTAGGAATATATATAGGTAAAATAAGCACTCATATATAACTATTAATTTTAATTTAAACTGAATGCAATTATAGAGATACTATAAAAGTATATAGTTTTAGCAAAATTAATTTATTTTCAATTTCTGCTCACATTCCTTTTAAAGAATCTAATTATTTTCATTTATTGGTAGAACGTATATTAAAGGTTTAAGGTTTAGAGTTTAGTATTTGTTTAAGGTTAGAATATATTAGTATTTGTCTTCTCTACTTTTATAATTTAAGAAATATTACACTCTTTACTTTTTAAAGAATATATTAGTATTTGTCTTCTCTACTCCTATCTTTTAAGTAAGGGTTAAGTACTGAAATCGTCCCTAAGGTTTGGGGTGAAAATCAAAATCGTCCCCGACCTTTTTTTTGTTATTAAAATCATCCTCAACATTACAAAACGTTATAAAATCATCCTTTTCCACTTTAATTTTATTTTTTTTACCATATTATCCTTCATTATTAATAAAAATAATTAAAAATAATATTAAAAAATTAAAACAAACTCCCCTCCCCTCCTCTCCCCTCCCCCCTCCTCCCTCCCTAACTCCCTCACCCCACTCCCTCACTTAGCCTCCCGTAACCCCCTCAGCCCACTTCCTCACCCCTCACTCCTCACCCCTCATCCCACTCCCCACTCTCGTAACTCCCTCACCCCCTCACCCTCCCGTACCGTAACCCCCTCACCCCACTCCCCCTCACTCTACTCCTGTCACCCCATTTCCGTCACCTGGCTCAGGATTCGGTGGTCCCAGAACCTTTGGACCACTTAATGGTCCCATTAGAAAACATATTTTTAGAGTTTTTTTAACAATTGCTACATAGTCTTTGAATTAATTTTAATTACAAATTAACCCCAATTTAATTATAAAAACTATTTTTTATTTTATAAATTATTATTTTATCAATTATCTATTATATTTATTAACAATCAAATACAAAAACAACAACCAATGATATCCTAATAAAGCTTTTGGCCATTCCAATGGATTAAAATATTAAATTTGATCTCGTGACGTTCGTCCATGGCTTCCAAATCGTGTTTCCTTGAAATTCAATCGATTGGTTTATCAAAACAATCGATTGAATTGTAACTCAATCGATTGAATTACAGTGTATCATAAAACAATCGATTGAAAGTTGTAAGGTAGAATGGTTTTCGCTTAAACCAATCGATTGTTTATACTTTCCAATCGAATGAATGCCTCAAAACAATCGATTATTTTTGTTACTCAATCGATTGAATTCACGAAAACATGGATTTGCCAAATACAATCGATTGGAAAGTGATGACATTGAAGTTTTAGCCGAATTCAATCGATTGGTAATGTAATCCAATCGATTGGAAGGTGATGAAGTTGAATTTTTTGCCAACTTCAATCGATTGGTAATGCTACCCAATCGATTGAAATGTGTCCTGCGCCTATTTCAATCTTGTTATCTTTTTAGAAATTATCTTATTATTCATCTATCTTATCTTTAAAATTCTATCTTCAATTTTTGCTGTTTTATTTTGATGTAGATAAACTAATCTTATCTTTTCCTTAATATTAACATTATAAATTGGTGAATAATCCATCACTAATTATTCAATCCCACCATTAAAATCGTGTATCATTTTCTTTGATTATAAAAAATTTTATTATTTTTCTTTGGAACATTCATCTACTCAATATCCAATTTTTTTTTAATTTTTTATCCGTCTATTTAATATCCACTATTTCTTCATTGTTAATCACCGTTGCAGCAATCAGCAAAGGTCCAATCAAGTTTTTTATTGTAGTGTTCAAAAAATAAACCATCATTTTGATTACAAAATCGAGATCAGTGAATAGAATCTCTAATTTTGCAATTATTCGTTTCGATACTTTATTCGTGAAATTGATTGTGTAAGGAAAAAATATTTTTTTTATCTTTTATTAATTCACAAAAATTGAAAAATACTAAAAAGTAAATAGATGTTATTATTTTTTATTATTAATTAATTAGCTAGCAATCAGGGACGGACCTAGAGGGGGCGAGTAGTGGCCTGGACACCCCAAAATTTTAAGAAACTATACTTATCTATAACAATTTATATTAGGAATACAGAGGGTTTGGTGTCGATTATTTTTTTCCTATTTTACCCCTATGTTTATAATCTAAAACAACATACTCAATCACGTACTCACGTTCTGTAAATTTTGCATTAACCCATGACAGAATGATGTAACTGCTCGTTAAGATATTCTTATTGGATGTAAATTATTGTTACAAATATTTTTATTAAGATATGTTTTGAAGGAATAAAAAGTAGAATAGTACAATAAGGATTAATTTTTTTTAAAAATAAATTTACATTAATAATTTTTCTCTTAAAATTATTAACGTACTTTTCTAATATACTCTAAGTACCTACACAATATATAATATCAATTAGCGTTCAAATTTAAGTTCCAATATTGTTATTAACGAGAGAGGTTTATTAATTTTTAAAAAAATTTACACACAATAAGTTTTGTATCAATATATCATGATTCATTTTAAAAATAATATTTATTCATCTAAGTTATAGAGTGTCTTGAAAAATCATATTTAAATAATTTTTTATTTTTTAACTATTTTATATTTTTAGATTGAAAACTTTGTATTTTTTTTATTCAAGCTTTATTTTTATATTTTATTTTAATTGTCTTATTCAAAACTATTAATATGAATTTTTATTTTGTAGGATAAATAAAAAGATGAGATTTTTTTAATAAATTAAATTATTGAAAAACTTACTTATTATAAAAGAAGTTAAGTATATTTCTTGATTATAAGAATACATATAATTCACTTTTGAATGTAATCAAAATAAATATAAATTTATTCAATTTTTTAAAATTTACATTAATTATTAAAATTATAACATAATGAATGTACTCCTATACAAATTTATTAATATTTTTGTGCTTTATTCAATCGATTGGGTAGCATTACCAATCGATTGAAATTGGCAAAAAATTAAACTTCATCACCTTCCAATCGATTGGATTACATTACCAATCGATTGAATTTGGCTAAAACTTCAATGTCATCACTTTCCAATCGATTGTATTTGGCAAATCCATGTTTTCATGAATTCAATCGATTGAGTAACAAAAACAATCAATTATTTTGAGGCATTCATTCGATTGGAAAGTATAAACAATCGATTGGTTTAAGCGAAAACCATTCTACCTTACAACTTTCAATTGATTGTTTTGTGATAGACTGTAATTCAATCGATTGAGTTACAATTCAATCGATTATTTTGATAAACCAATCGATTGAATTTCAAGGAAACACGATTTGGAAGCCATGGACGAACGTCACGAGATCAAATTTAATATTTAGGATCAATGGAGGATATAATTGGTTGTTGTTTTTGTATTTGATTGTTAATAAATATAATAGATAATTGATAAAATAATAATTTATAAAATAAAAAAACAATTTTTATAATTAAATAAAATATATGGGGTTAATTTGTAATTAAAATTAGTTCAAGGACTATGTAGGAATTGTTAAAAAAACTCTAAAAATATGTTTTCTAATGGGACCATTAAGTAGTCCAAAGGTTCTGGGACCACCGAATCCTGAGCCCCGTCACCTTTTGTCCATAACTTCTGCATCATCTTCATCATCCCTAGGCAACTTTCTTCCTCTCCCTCTTCTTTTTCTCATGGCCATCACCACTGCCTCCATAACTATCACATTTTCATTCTTTGTAAATCACTATCACTCACCCACCCACAAACTAAATTCAGCAACAGCAACAACAAATTAACCAACAAATTCAGCAACATTAACACATTTTTAGCAACAGCAACATCAAAATGAACAACATCAACAACAACATCCACAAAATAAATCAACAAAAATTTTAAATTTAACAACAATTCAGCAATCATCAATTGCAACTTCAGATCCAAATTCAACAGCAATAGAAATTACAAAAATTTAAAAAAAGAAAATATATTGTTTATGTTCTTCAAAAATAAAAAAAATAAAAAAAGTGGGAGATAAGCCTCAAATTGGTCCTTGAAGTTACCGTCGAGCTTTATAGTGATCCCTGAAGTTAAAAATTACTCATATTCATCCCTGAAGTTGCACTCCGGAACTCAGACTCGTCCTTCCGGCCAATTTTGTCCAGCTGGCGCAACCGGAAAGCTGACTTGGACTCGTTGGTGACACGCTGTCAGCATAGCAGCTAGCTGACGTGGTGACGTAAGCTGTTTTGACTCAATTTGGTCCCTAAATTGAGGTTAAAAACCCTAACCCCCAATTGATTCTCTTCTCCTCTTTTCTCCATCTCACACTCTCTTCTCCATTGCACCAGAGGTGACTCTCCTCTACAGTGTCTTCTCCATCTTCGAAAATCACACGTTATGGCTAGCGCGAGCAATGCAGCTGGGAGCTCCAACAACCCACGATCATTTGGAAGCATCATGAGGAGAATGAATAGAAACAGAGATGCGCGTCTGCCAGAATGGTGTGGGTGCGGGTGCAATGGTCAATGACGGATTCTAATCCAAGAAGACCATTCGTGGGTTGTCCAAACTACAATGTAAGTATTTGATGCTATTTTTTACTGTAGTTCTGGATGTAAACTTGGTTGATTCACTTTCCAGGGTGCAAACTGCAGGTAAGAGGTGGTGTGGGTTGTTTCTGTGGGTGGATAAAATTCTGGAAGAAGATGCGGTAACATGTGATGGTAGAACAAGCTCTTCAAATGACAACAAAGAATGGAGGATGCAGATTAGATTCTGAAGTTAGAGTTCTCAAAAGGGGGGGGGGAGATTTTGCTGTTTACATGTATGCTCCTACTACTAATTACAGTTGTTGTGCTTGTCTTAAGGTTGGATAGGCAACAGAGTCAATTGTATTTAGCAAAAAAATATGTGACATGGGATATGCATATATTGTTCTATTCATGTACTTGTACCTGTCCGTTTGGTTGAAAGAAATGCAGATTAAACTGTTTGACATTACTGTGTAAGAATAATTTGAAATTTGAATAAACAAGAGGTTATATGTAAATAATTGTTCCTGCACTATTAATGGATTCATCTAATGGAATTAATCTTAATTGCATATTAGAGACCAAGAAAAAAAATCTACCACAGCTCAATTCAAGGGAGTCATAATCCATATTCATATATTCATATATTCATAATGCAGAAAACATATTTAAAATAGGCATTACAGAGTCAAGAAAATATTCAACAAGTATATCAAAGTTCTCAACATATTGAGAACACAAGTTTTGAACACTAAAATCCCCAACACTGGGTTCAAAATTCAGAAAGCACGCTGCTTCATCAAAATAGATAAATAAAATAATCTTCATCAAAATAGATAAATAAAATAATCTTCTCCTAAACGTAATAATCCTAGTCTTCATTTTTTGTTTCTGGGTGGTCTGAATCCAAGGTTGGGAACAAACTTCATGAAGTTAGCCAGCCTTGTAACGGTCCCCTATGATGCACCTTGCATAGGATGAGACGGATGATTTGTTGCGGGTTAACTGGTTGCTGGTTGGGTAGTTGCTGCTTGATTGTTGCTTCCTGGAGTTGCCTTTTCTTGTTTGGAGGACTTCCTTTTGGGAGGGAGTTTTGGTGGCCTCACAGGAGAAGGCAAAACCTATTAGTGAAGACATGTAACATAGTTAGTAAAAGTGCATAAGAACATGCACATAATAAAATGAATGTCATCTAATTTTTTGAACCTATTGAGAGTCATCGATTTGTGACAAGGGTGGTTGAATGAGTTCAAGCTGAATTTTGGTGGGGGGTTGTGGGACAAGGGTGGCTTCACCACCATTAACAGCAGCATCTTCATTAGCAGCTCTAGAGTTACATAAGTGACATCAGAATGGTCCCTTCAGTTTTATAAGTGACATCAAAATGGTCCCTGTTCTTTACATACAAATCAGTTCATTATATACACAGCAGTTCATCAAGCATTAGTCCATCTACTAAGTAAAGCAGTAGTTCATTATATAAGCAGTGATCCAACTACCCTGTAATTAGGGGTGGAAACAGGCCAGGCCAGGCCAGGCTTTGCTCTTAACAGGCCTGGCCTGTCATATAGTTGATTGGCCTGAGCCTGACCTGCAGCCTGTTATAGGCTCTTTATAAAGTACTAGGCCTGGCCTGTTATTCAGCCTGGCTTGGCCTGAAGCCTGTTAAAAGGCCTGATAATTTTTTTTACAAAAATAAAAATATTATTTAAAAAAATTATTTTTTAATAAAAATAGTTATATGTAATATGTCATATATTTAATATTTATAAAAAATTTTAAACTTTTAACATATTTAAAATATACAAAAATATTTATAATAAAATATAATAAATTTAAAATATCTCATAATTTTATTAATAATAAATAATTATTTATATATTTAATTATATTTTAACAGGCCCAGGCAGGCCTGACAGGCCTATAAGGCTAATTAGTGAGCCTGGGTCTGGCCTATTAATGTATTAAGACTTTTAAAAGAGCCTGGGCCTGTACCTATTTTATAACAGGCTAGGCCAAGCCAGGCCAAACACATGCCAGGCTGTAAGCCCCTGGCAGGCCGCCTGACCTTTTTCCACCCCTACCTGTAATGAATATCTTCTCACTTATTCTATTATCACAGTAGCCAATACTAATTATACAACAACAAATAAATTTCTAAAACATACCTTCTGCTTATCTGATATGAAACAGAGCTTGTTTTGCTTATAATCTCCCAAGTCTTCATGAAGTAATTCCAAGAACCACCTCCAGTTTTCAGTATTTTCAACAGGGACAATTGTATATACAATCACATACATATAATTCTCTGCATATCTAATATGAAACAGAGCTTATTTTGCTTATAATCACATTCTTCGTTGTCATTTGAAGAGCTTGTTATACCATCACATGTTACCGCATCTTCTTCCAGAATTTTATCCACCCATAGAAATAACTCACACCACCTCTTACCTACAGTCTGCACCCTGGAAAGTGAATCAACCAAGTTTACATCCAGAATTACAGCAAACAATAGCATCAAACACTTACATTGTAGTTTGGGCAACCCATAAACGGTCTCTTTGGATTAGAATCCGTCGCTGACCTTCACAACACTGGTCTCAACCCGCACTCACACCATTCTGGCAAACGTGTATCTCTGTTTCTATTTATTCTCCTCATGATGCTTCCAAATGATCGTGGGTTGTTGGGGCTCCCAGCTGCGTTGCTCGCGCTAGCCATAACGTATGGTTTTCGAAGATGGAGAAGACACTGTAGGAGAAGCAATAGAGGAGAGTCACCTCTGGTGTGATGGAGAGGAGAGGAGAAAAGAGTGTGCGATGGAGAAGAGAGGAGAAGAGAGTCAATTGGGGGTTAGGGTTTTTAACCTCAATTTAGGGACCAAATTGAGTCAAAACAGTTTACGTCGCCACGTCAGCTAGCCGTTGTGCTGATAGCGTGTCACCAACGAGTCCAGGTCAGCTTTTCAGTTGCGCCAGCTAGACGAAATTGACCGGAAGGACGAGTCTGAGTTCCAGAGTGCAACTTCAAGGATGAATATGAGTAATTTTTAACTTCAGGGATCACTATGAGGCTCGATGTTAACTTCAGGGACCACTTTGAGATTTATCTCAAAAAGTGGTGAGCTCCAGGATAGCAAAACAGAGAATCAGAGAAGCAGAACAGGAAGAATAAATCTGAATTTGGAAGGAGGCGCGATGCGGCAAGAAGGCAGAACGGAGGCACAACACTGCAGGAGGCAGAACGGAGGCGTGGCACTGCGAGAGGAAGAACGCATGCTGGCGCTGCGAGAGAAAGAGCGCGACGGAGAAAGAGTCGGCGCCGAAAAAGGTGGAGAAGGAGATGGGGGCGGAGATGATACGATGGCAGAAAGAGAGAGAAGAAGAATTGGGGTTGTGGTTGGGAGGGAGGGTTCCGAAGAGGGGTAGGAAGAAGGAGATGAAAGGGAAGAGAGGGAGAAATACGGAGACAGGGTGGGGGTGCCGGGGGTAGGTGTTGGGTTTTTTTTTTTAATTTTATTTTTATTAATTTTAAGGGTAATTTGGTCAAGAGAATGAAATTAAAGTAAAAAAGGACGATTTTATAACGTTTTGTAACGTTGGGGATGATTTTAATAACAAAAAAAGATCAGAAACAATTTTGATTTTCACCCCAAACCTTAGGAATGATTTTAGTACTTAACCCTTTAAGTAACGATGTTATTTTTTTTTTGGTGACTATCTTTTAAGTAACGTTTAAATTAATAAAAAAAAACTTTTTTTATATTTATATGAATCGATATTATTATATTCTAATTTCTTATTGACATCTTCTCAAAAAACAATCTCAAAACTATTCACGTTAAGTCACCTGTTTTTGAAAGAAATAGAAAAATTTCTTAAATATTCTACGAGAGCCAATTTTTTTATTTTCCACTTTGATTGAGGTATCTTCTCTTTCATCTCAAAAAACTTTTTGGACAAAAAAAATTCTAATTAGTCTATTACCCTAACTCACAAAATAAATAATACTAATATAAACATAAAAAATATTAAAATGAAAAATTTAATTTGAGATACTATATAAAATGTTAAATTATTTTATTTATTTTTATAAATTTATTAAATTTATAAATAAATTTTTTATATTATTTTTATTTTTATAATTTTTTTATCAATTTAAATATTAAAATTAAAAAAATATATACAAAAATATTACACCGAATTTTTCATATTTGCACGAGATTGAAAGAGGGAGCTGGGGGATCAAAGAAGGATTAGTGATTTATTTTTTTTTTTGTGTTCTATGGTATTTTTTAATTTGGCAGGTCAAGAATTAATTCGTCATTGATTAGAATTTTATTTAAAAATTTGTTATTAGCCAATAGATTGCTATATATATAAGATGGAATTTAAATTTTTGATACTTATTTAAACAGATTAATAAACTAATCATTAGACTAATACCCAGTTTGGATAAATAACTTAAATAAGTTCTTTTGGAAAAAGAACTTAAAGTATAAGGACTTTTATTAATAGTAGCTTATAAACAAGTTATTTTGTGTTTGGATTTTTAACTATAGAAATACTTATTTTAAAGTTGTAGCGTTTGGATAAATAACTCAAAAAATACATTCCAATCAGCTTTAAATTTTCTTCCGGACTTGCCACTTTCATAAATTTGTTGGAGAAGAACATAAAAAAAATTATAAAACTAATTATAAAAATAATAGCAAGCTGTATAAAAATAAAATCACATATAAAAAAATAAAATTAAAATCACATGTAGAAAAATAAAATTAAAAGTGAGATTTCATAGCATACACAATGTTCAATACAAATTTAATAATAAAAATAGAATGATAAAATGATAAAAAAAAATACCTGAAAGGAATATATGCTGGTTCAGATGGAACAGAAGATGGTGGTGAAGGGTCAATACTTCCAGCAAATGAATAATTACGTGAAAATGGTGGTGGAGGGCCAACACTTCCAGTAGATGGAACATTGCGTGAAGACGACGGTGGAAGGCCAGTGCTTCTAGAAGATGGAACCTTGCGTGAAAATGGTGGTGGAGGGCCAGTATTTCCAGCAGAAACAGGAAACATTTTTTCACAAAATCAAGAATGAAAGTAAATTTTTTTTGTTTTGAAATCCATTTTTTTTTACGGAAGTAATAAAATAACTTATGGAGAAGGAGATAAGTCATCTATTTTTACTTCTCCCAAAAGTTGTAAATTAACTTTTCGGGAAGTCAAAAGCTCTTCTTTAAAATGGTGCCAAACACGCATCGTAACTTTTCATAATTCAAAAGTCAAATAAAGTAGCTTTTGTCATAATTCAAAAGTCAAATAAAGTAGCTTTTGGTACTTCCCAAACAGGCTCTAAAATTTAGATCCTTGAAATTTTTTATTTCATTTTAGAGAATAAAATATGAGAAAGTTTTCCAATGCTCCAGTCCACTTTTTTGGAACTCTGATGATCCATGTACGGCCGGTCACGTTTTGTTACTTTGTCCTGTAGCGGAATGTGAAATTACGTTGATGTCCCTGAACAAAGACAAAAATGACGAGAGGAGAAGTGCTCAGCTGAAAGGAAAAATGAAGCCGAGTAGCCCCTCAGCAAGCTGGTTTACGAGTTAGAGTGCTTGGGCTGTAATACGCTGTCGTTTTGGAAAACCCCAGATGCCCTAATCTGATAGTGTGCTCTCACCCATGGAGGCTTGGAGGCCGTCTTCATCCCTCATCATTTGTGTTGTTTGTGTATGTACTTAAAGTGACTGTGGCCTTCAACTTGTGGATCCCTGATAACGGCGGAGGTTGGAATCTAAGTAAATGGTCATCGCAGCGGAGGCCTTGTTTATCTCACCCGCCCGATCGCACGAGTTCGCACCATAGATCGCGGGTCATGTTAATTAAAGGCGGTGGACATCGCGCAATTTTGTTCGTCGACGCGGGGGTCCGATCGCCCTGTGTAAGTCCGTCGACGTGTGAGACTCATTCTGCCAATTTCCGTTTTGTTTTCAATTTAATTTCTCCATTGTGACATTGTTGTTGAAAGTTTAACCTGTCTCTGAAATAATGGAGTTTTTACTACTCTAATTTGATGTTGTTGTTGTTCTTGATAATTATGAAAAAATATTGTATGATGTTGTTGAAAATTTGTGTGATGTGTTAATGTTGTTTTAACCCCATTCTTGATCTAATGAGATGATTGAGCAAAAATTGTCGTCTGAAAAAAGTTGAGGTAATTGATTTTGTTGCTTAATCCGGTTACAAACCCTTGAATTTGCTGCTCCAAAGAATGTGTTATTGTACTTTGTTTTTTTCTGAAAAAAGCCTTCGGTATTTATTTTTTTACAAATTGCTTTGTACCTACCTGTATTGTTAGTAATGTTAGGAGTTAACGGTGAACGTGTTTGCTTCTTTGTGTCGTAGTTGTAATGCATGTGGTGTTTTTGGAAGTTTGTGTATGTAGTAGGCAAGTGGAGGCTGTGAGGATGTTGGAAGCATGTTGGATAGTAGATGAGGTGGTAAAGTAAGGGTTTTTGATGTATGTAAGTGTCATAATTTTTCATTGATCGGCTGAGTCAGTTTTGAGGCGGGCAAGTTGATTATAGTAACTGTGGCAAAGAAGTTTGTGCAATCCCTAGTTTATTGTTTGTTATAGTTTGACATGTTTGGCTTTCAGGTAATAATGGCATCAAGTAGCAAGTTTTGCAAGGATGCGTGTATGTGGAATGAGCCTCTTGTGGACAACTGGATGGAGGGCAATGCCGTGTGTCGAATCCAAAGGTACGACGGGTATACGTGCCAATCTGTATAGTGTGTTAGTGGAATCGAATTGGATGGGAATGGTCTGTTACACCATCTGGGTGGTATTGTTCATGGAGTTGGTTTTACTCTTAGCAGGTGTGAGGGTTATGCTGTGAGAAGTTATATTCTATGTGGTGACTATGATGTGACGAGTCTGATGCGTAGAACATTGCATCTGCAAAATATACATTGAGACTAATTTAAAATGCAAGGCTTTGATGTTATTTAGTGTTAATATGCATGGATATGCAATATTTAAACAGAACGCATTCCACATAATGCCAGTGGTGTGCGAAATTGTGATCACTACACAACTTTGCACAACTAACCAGCAAGTGCACTGGGTCGTCCAAGTAATACCTTACGCGAGTAAGGGTCGATCTCACGGAGATTGTTGGTATGAAGCAAGCTATGGTCACCTTGTAAATCTCAGTCAGGCAGACTCAAATGGATATAGGTAATAAACGCATAAAGCATAAAGATAAAGATAGAGGTACTTATGTAATTCATTGGTAGGAACTTCAGATAAGCGTATAAAGATGCCTTCCCTTCCGTCTCTCTGCTTTCCTACTGTCTTCATCCAATCCTTCTTACTCCTTTCCATGGCAAGCTTATGTAGGGTTTCACCGTTGTCAGTGGCTACCTCCCATCCTCTCAGTGAAAATATTCCTATGCTCTGTCACAGCATATGGCTAATCAGCTGTCGGTTCTCGGTCAGGCCGGAATAGAATCCAGTGATTCTTTTGCGTCTGTCACTAACCCCCCGCCTGCTAGGAGTTTGAAGCACGTCACAGTCATTCAATCATTGAATCCTACTCAGAATACCACAGACAAGGTTAGACCTTCCGGATTATCTTGAATGCCGCCATCAGTTCTCGCCTATACCACGAAGACTCTGATCTCACGGAATGGCTGGCTCGTTTGTCAGGCGAGCACTCGGTTGTCAGGCGATCAACCATGCATCGTGTATCAGGAATCCAAGAGATATTCACTAGAGCCTTGATTGCTTGTAGAACAGAAGTGGTTGTCAGTCACCTTGCTCATAGGTGAGAATGATGATGAGTGTCACGGATCATCACATTCATCAAGTTGAAGAACAAGTGATATCTTGGACAAAGAACAAGCGGAATTGAATAGAAGAACAATAGTAATTGCATTAATACTCGAGGTACAGCAGAGCTCCACACCTTAATCTATGGTGTGTAGAAACTCCACCGTTGAAAATACATAAGAACAAGGTCTAGGCATGGCCGAATGGCCAGTCTCCCAAAGTGAGTTCAATCATAAAAACATGATCAAAAGGCTCTCTAATACAATAGCAAAAGGTCCTACTTATAGAAAACTAGTAGCCTAGGGTGTACAGAGATGAGTAAATGACATAAAAATCCACTTCTGGGCCCACTTGGTGTGTGCTTGGGCTGAGCAATGAAGCAATTTCGTGTAGAGACTCTTCTTGGAGTTAAACGCCAGCTTTTATGCCAGTTTGGGCGTTTAACTCCCATTTAGGTGCCAGTTCCGGCGTTTAACGCTGGGATTTCTGAGGGTGACTTTGAACGCCGGTTTGGGCCATCAAATCTTGGGCAAAGTATGGACTATCATATATTGCTGGAAAGCCCAGGATGTCTACTTTCCAACGCCGTTGAGAGCGCGCCAATTGGGCTTCTGTAGCTCCATAAAATCCACTTCGAGTGTAGGGAGGTCAGAATCCAACAGCATCTGCAGTCCTTTTCAGTCTCTGAATCAGATTTTTGCTCAGGTCCCTCAATTTCAGCCAGAAAATACCTGAAATCACAGAAAAACACACAAACTCATAGTAAAGTCCAGAAAAGTGAATTTTAACTAAAAACTAATAAAAATATACTAAAAACTAACTAGATCATACTAAAAACATACTAAAAATAATGCCAAAAAGGGTACAAATTATCCGCTCATCACAACACCAAACTTAAATTGTTGCTTGTCCTCAAGCAACTGAAGATCAAATAAGATAAAAAGAAGAGAATATGCAATGAACTCCAAAAACATCTATGAAGATCAGTATTAATTAGATGAGCGGGGCTTTTAGTTTTTTGCCTCTGAACAGTTTTGGCATCTCACTCTATCCTTTGAAACTCAGAATGATTGGCTTCTTTAGGAACTCAGAATCCAGATTGTGTTATTGATTCTCCTAGTTAAGTATGATGATTCTTGAACACAGCTACTTATTGAGTCTTGGCCGTGGCCCAAAGCACTCTGTCTTCCAGTATTACCACCGGATACATACATGCCACAGACACATAATTGGGTGAACCTTTTCAGATTGTGACTCAGCTTTGCTAGAGTCCCCAATTAGAGGTGTCCAGGGTTCTTAAGCACACTCTTTTTGCCTTGGATCACAACTTTATTCTTTCTTTTTCTCTTTCTTTTTCTCTTTCTTTTTTTTTCGGTTTTTTTTTCGCCTCCTTTTTTTTGTATTCACTGCTTTTTCTTGCTTCAAGAATCATTTTTATGATTTTTCAAATCCTCAGTAACATGTCTCCTTTTTCATCATTCTTTCAAGAGCCAACATTCATGAACCACAAATTCAAAAGACATATGCACTGTTTAAGCATACATTCAGAAGACAAAAGTAATGCCACCACATCAAAATAATTAAACTGCTATAAAATTCAAAATTCATGCAATTCTTTTTCTTTTTCAATTAAGAACAATTTTTTATTTAAGAAAGGTGATGGATTCATAGGACATTCATAACTTTAAGGCATAGACACTAAGACACTAATGATCACAAGACACAAACATAGATAAACATAAGCACTAAAATTCGAAAAACAGAAAATAAAGAACAAGGAGATTAAAGAACGGGTCCACCTTAGTAATGGCGGCTCTTTCTTCCTCTTGAAGATCCTATGGAGTGCTTGAGCTCCTCAATGTCTCTTCCTTGTCTTTGTTGCTCCTCTCTCATGATCCTTTGATCTTCTCTAATTTCATGGAGGATGATGGAGTGTTTTTGATGCTCTACCCTTAGTTGTTCCATGTTGGAACTCAATTCTCCTAGGGAGGTATTTAGTTGCTCCCAATAGTTTTGTGGAGGAAAGTGCATCCCTTGGGCATTTCAGGGATCTCATGATGAGAGGGGTCTCTTGTGTGCTCCATCCTTTTCTTAGTGATGGGCTTATCCTTATCAATAGGGATGTCTCCCTCTATGTCAACTCCAACTGAATAACAGAGGTGACAAATGAGATGAGGAAAGGCTAACCTTGCTAGGGTAGAGGACTTGTCCGCCACCTTATAGAGTTCTTGGGCTATAACCTCATGAACTTCCACTTCTTCTCCAATCATGATGCTATGAATCATGATGGCCCGGTCTAGAGTAACTTCGGACCGGTTGCTAGTGGGAATGATTGAGCGTTGGATGAACTCCAACCATCCTCTAGCCACGGGTTTGAGGTCATGCCTTCTCAATTGAACCGGCTTCCCTCTTGAATCTCTCTTCCATTGGGCGCCCTCTTCACAAATGTCAGTGAGGACTTGGTCCAACCTTTGATCAAAGTTGACCCTTTTAGTGTAAGGGTGTTCATCTCCTTGCATCATGGGCAAATTGAATGCCAACCTTACACTTTCCGGACTAAAATCCAAGTAATTCTCCCGAACCATAGTAAGATAATTCTTTGGATTCGGGTTCACACTTTGATCATGGTTCTTGGTGATCCATGCATTGGCATAGAACTCTTGAACCATCAAGATTCCGACTTGTTGAATGGGGTTGGTAAGAATTTCCCAACCTCTTCTTCGGATCTCATGTCGGATTTCCGGATATTCACCCTTTTTGAGTGAAAAAGGGACCTCGGGGATCACCTTCTTCAAGGCCACAACTTCATAGAAGTGGTCTTGATGCACCCTTGAGATGAATCTTTCCATCTCCCATGACTCGGAGGTAGAAGCTTTTGCCTTCCCTTTCCTCTTTCTAGAGGTTTCTCCGGCCTTGGATGCCATAAATGGTTATGGAAAAACGAAAAAGCAACGCTTTTACCACACTAAACTTAAAAGGTTTGCTCGTCCTCGAGCAAAAGAAGAAAGAAGAGAGTAGAAGAAGAAGAAATGAGGAAGAAGGGAGTGGCTTTTGTGTTCGGCCAAAGAGGGGGAGAAGTGGTGTTTAGGTTGTGTGAAAATGAAGGGGTGAAGAAGGGTATATATAGGGGAAGGGGGGTTCATGGTTCGGTTATGTATGGGTGGGTTTGGGTGGGAAAGTGGTTTGAATTTGAATGGTGAGGTAGGTGGGGTTTTATGAAGGATGGATGTGAGTGGTGAAGAGGAAGATGGGATTTGATAGGTGAAGGGTTTTTTTAGGGAAGAGGAGTTGAGGTGATTGGTGAATGGGTGAAGAAGAGAGAGAGAGTGGTGGGGTTGGTGGGGATCCTGTGGGGTCCACAGATCCTGTGGTGTCAAGGAAAAGTCATCCCTGCACCAAATGGCATTCAAAATCACGTTTTGAGCCATTTCTGGCGTTAAACGCCGGGCTGGTGCCCATTCCTGGCGTTTAACGCCAGGTTCTTGCCCTTTTCTGGCGTTTAACGCCAGTCTGGTTCCCCTTTCTGGCGTTAAACGCCCAACTGCTAGCCTCACTGGCGTTTAAACGCCAGTGGGTTCTTCCTCCAGGGTGTGCTGTTTTTCTTCCTGTTTTTCATTCTGTTTTTGCTTTTTCAATTAATTTTGTGACTTCTCATGATCATCAACCTACAAAAAACATAAAATAACAAAGAGAAATAGATAACATATAACATTGGGTTGCCTCCCAACAAGCGCTTCTTTAATGTCATTAGCTTGACAGAGGACTCTCATGGAGCCTCACATTTTCTTAGAGCAATGTTGGAACCTCCTAACACCAAACTTAGAGTTTGAATGTGGGGGTTCAACACCAAACTTAGAGTTTGGTTGTGGCCTCCCAACACCAAACTTAGAGTTTGACTGTGGGGGCTCTGTTTGACTCTGATTTGAGAGAAGCTCTTCATGCTTCCTCTCCATGGTGACAGAGGGATATCCTTGAGCCTTAAACACAAAGGATTCTTCATTCACTTGAATGATCAGTTCGCCTCTATCAACATCAATCACAGCCTTTGCTGTGGCTAGGAAGGGTCTGCCAAGGATGATGGTTTCATCCATGCACTTCCCAGTCTCTAGGACTACGAAATCAGTAGGGATGTAATGGTCTTCAATCTTCACCAAAACATCCTCTACAAGTCCATGAGCTTGTTTTCTTGAGTTGTCTGCCATCTCTAATGAGATTCTTGCAGCTTGCACCTCAAAGATCCCTAGTTTCTCCATTACAGAGAGAGGCATGAGGTTTACACTTGACCCTAAGTCACACAGAGCCTTCTTGAAGGTCATGGTGCCTATGGTACAAGGTATTAAAAACTTCCCAGGATCTTGTCTCTTTTGAGGCAGTTTCTGCCTAGACAAGTCATCCAGTTCTTTGGTGAGCAAAGGAGGTTCATTCTCCCAAGTCTCATTTCCAAATAACTTGTCATTTAGCTTCATGATTGCTCCAAGGTATTTAGCAACTTGCTCTTCAGTGACATACTCATCCTCTTCAGAGGAAGAATACTCATCAGAGCTCATGAAAGGCAGAAGTAAGTCCAGTGGAATCTCTATGGTCTCATTTTGAGCCTCAGATTTCCATGGTTCCTCATTAGGGAACTCATTGGAGGTCAGTGCACGCCCACTGAGGTCTTCTTCAGTGGCGTTCACTTCCTCTCCTTCCTCTCCAAATTCGGCCATGTTGATGGCCTTGCACTCTCCTTTTGGATTTTCTTCTGTGTTGCTTGCGAGAGTACTAGGAGGGAGTTCAGTAACTTTCTTGCTTAGTTGTCCCACTTGTGCCTCCAAATTCCTAATGGAGGATCTTGTTTCAGTCATGAAACTTTGAGTGGTTTTGATCAGATCAGAGACCATGTTTGCTAAGTCAGAGGGGTTCTGCTTAGAATTCTCTGTCTGTTGCTGAGAAGATGATGGAAAAGGCTTGCCATTGCTAAACCTATTTCTTCCACCATTATTGTTATTGAAACCTTGTTGAGGTCTCTCTTGATTCTTCCATGAGAAATTTGGGTGATTTCTCCATGAAGAATTATAGGTGTTTCCATAGGGTTCTCCTAGGTAATTCACCTCTTCCATTGAAGGGTTCTCAGGATCATAGGCTTCTTCTTCAGATGAAGCATCCTTAGTACTGCTTGGTGCATTTTGCATTCCAGACAGACTTTGAGAGATCAAATTGACTTGTTGAGTCAATATCTTGTTCTGAGCCAGAATGGCATTCAGAGCATCAATCTCAAGAACTCCTTTCTTCTGATTAGTCCCATTGTTCACAGGATTCCTTTCAGAAGTGTACATGAATTGGTTATTTGCAACCATCTCAATTAGCTCTTGAGCTTCTGTAGGCGTCTTCTTCAAATGAAGAGATCCTCCAGCAGAGCTATCCAAAGACATCTTGGATAGTTCAGAGAGACCATCATAGAAAATACCTATGATGCTCCATTCAGAAAGCATGTCAGATGGACACTTTCTGATCAATTGTTTGTATCTTTCCCAAGCTTCATAGAGGGATTCTCCATCCTTCTGTCTGAAGGTTTGGACTTCCACTCTAAGCTTACTCAATTTTTGAGGTGGAAAGAACTTTGCCAAGAAGGCATTGACTAGCTTTTCCCATGAGTCCAGGCTTTCTTTAGGTTGTGAGTCCAACCATGTCCTAGCTCTGTCTCTTACAGCAAAAGGGAATAGCATAAGTCTGTAGACCTCAGGGTCAACCCCATTAGTCTTGACAGTGTCACAGATTTGCAAGAATTCAGCTAAGAACTGATGAGGATCTTCCAGTGGAAGTCCATGGAACTTGCAATTCTGTTGCATTAGAGAAACTAATTGAGGCTTAAGCTCAAAGTTGTTTGCTCCAATGGCAGGGATAGAGATGCTTCTCCCATAGAAGTCGGGAGTAGGTGCAGTAAAGTCACCCAGCACCTTCCTTGCATTGTTTGCATTGTTGTTGTTTTCGGCTGCCATGTGTTCTTCTTCTTTGAAGATTTCTGTTAGGTCCTCTATAGAGAATTGTGCCTTAGCTTCTCTTAGCTTTCGCTTCAAGGTCCTTTCAGGTTCAGGGTCAGCTTCAACAAGAATGCCTTTGTCTCTGCTCCTGCTCATATGAAAGAGAAGAGAACAAGAAAATGTGGAATCCTCTATGTCACAGTATAGAGATTCCTTGAGGTGTCAGAAGAACAGAAAAATAGAAGAAAGAGGTAGAAGAATTCGAACTTAATCAGATAGAGTTCGAATTGTGCATTGAGAAGGAGTGGTACTCCATAGATAGAAGGATGTGGGAAGAGGGGAAGAGGATTTTCGAAAATTAAGTTAAAGAATTTGAAAACATTTTGAAAAACACTAATTAATTTTCGAAAATAAGAGTGGGAAAGAAATCAAGTGTTTTTTTGAAAAAGATTTTGAAATTAGAAGTCAAAAAGATTTGATTGAAAGCTATTTTGAAAAAGATGAGGTTAAGAAGATATGATTGATTTTAAAAATATGTGATTGAGAAAATATGATTTGAAAACAATTTAAAAAAAAAAGATTTGAAAAAAAATTAATGACTTGCCTAACAAGAAAAGATATGATTCAAACATTAAACCTTTCTCAACAGAAAAGGCAACATACTTGAAATGTTCAATCAAATCATTAATTGTTAGCAAGTATCTTTGAAAAAGGAAAGAAATTGATTTTGAAAACATTTGATTGAAAAGATATGCTTTGAAAAAGATTTGATTTTGAAAAACTTTGAAAACTTGAAAAAAAATTGATTTGAAAACAAAATCCTCCCCCTTGTGCCATCCTGGCGTTAAACGCCCAGAATGGTATCCATTCTGGCATTTAACGCCCAAAATGCTACCTTTTTGGGCGTTAAACGCCCAACCAGGTACCCTGGCTGGCGTTTAAACGCCAGTCTGTCCTTCTTTACTGGGCGTTTTGAATGCCCAGCTTTTTCTGTGTAATTCCTCTGCTGCATGTTCTGAATCTTCAGTTCCCTGTACTATTGACTTGAAAATAGAACCAAGATCAAATAAACAATACATGCAAGACCCCAAACTTAAATTTAGACACTAGACTCAAACAAGAAACATAAAATCTTTTTGGTTTTTATGATTTTGAAAATTTTTTTTTTGTGCTTTTTTCGAAAATTATATGGAAATAGAAAATAAAAGTTTCAGAATTCTTAATTTGGATTCCAGGAATCATTGCAATGCTAGTCTAAGACTCCGGTCCAGGAATTAGACATGGCTTCACAGCCAGCCAAGCTTTCAAAGAAAGCTTCGGTCCAAAACACTAGACATGGCCAATGGCTAGCCAAGCCTTAGCAGATCATTGCTCCAATAGCAAGATTGATAGAAATCAACAAGCTCTTGTGATGATTAGTTGAAACCTCGGTCCAATAAGATTAGACATGGCTTTTCAGCCAGCCAGACTTCAACAGATCATCATGAAACACTAGAATTTATTCTTAAGAACTCTGAAAAAAAAATACCTAATCTAAGCAACAAGATGAACCGTCAGTTGTCCATACACAAAACAATCCCCGGCAACGGCGCCAAAAACTTGGTGCGCGAAATTGTGATCACTACACAACTTTGCACAACTAACCAGCAAGTGCACTGGGTCGTCCAAGTAATACCTTACGCGAGTAAGGGTCGATCCCACGGAGATTGTTGGTATGAAGCAAGCTATGGTCACCTTGTAAATCTCAGTCAGGCAGACTCAAATGGATATAGGTAATAAACGCATAAAGCATAAAGATAAAGATAGAGGTACTTATGTAATTCATTGGTAGGAACTTCAGATAAGCGTATGAAGACGCCTTCCCTTCCGTCTCTCTGCTTTCCTACTGTCTTCATCCAATCCTTCTTACTCCTTTCCATGGCAAGCTTATGTAGGGTTTCACCGTTGTCAGTGGCTACCTCCCATCCTCTCAGTGAAAATGTTCCTATGCTCTGTCACAGCATATGGCTAATCAGCTGTCGGTTCTCGGTCAGGCCGGAATAGAATCCAGTGATTCTTTTGCGTCTGTCACTAACGCCCCGCCTGCTAGGAGTTTGAAGCACGTCATAGTCATTCAATCATTGAATCCTACTCAGAATACCACAGACAAGGTTAGACCTTCCGGATTCTCTTGAATGCCGCCATCAGTTCTCGCCTATACCACGAAGACTCTGATCTCACGGAATGGCTGGCTCGTTTGTCAGGCGAGCACTCGGTTGTCAGGCGATCAACCATGCATCGTGTATCAGGAATCCAAGAGATATTCACTAGAGCCTTGATTGCTTGTAGAACAGAAGTGGTTGTCAGTCACCTTGCTCATAGGTGAGAATGATGATGAGTGTCACGGATCATCACATTCATCAAGTTGAAGAACAAGTGATATCTTGGACAAAGAACAAGCGGAATTGAATAGAAGAACAATAGTAATTGCATTAATACTCGAGGTACAGCAGAGCTCCACACCTTAATCTATGGTGTGTAGAAACTCCACCGTTGAAAATACATAAGAACAAGGTCTAGGCATGGCCGAATGGCCAGCCTCCCAAAGTGAGTTCAATCATAAAAACATGATCAAAAGGCTCTCTAATACAATAGCAAAAGGTCCTACTTATAGAAAACTAGTAGCCTAGGGTGTACAGAGATGAGTAAATGACATAAAAATCCACTTCCGGGCCCACTTGGTGTGTGCTTGGGCTGAGCAATGAAGCAATTTCGTGTAGAGACTCTTCTTGGAGTTAAACGCCAGCTTTTATGCCAGTTTGGGCGTTTAACTCCCATTTAGGTGCCAGTTCCGGCGTTTAACGTTGGGATTTCTGAGGGTGACTTTGAACGCCGGTTTGGGCCATCAAATCTTGGGCAAAGTATGGACTATCATATATTGCTGGAAAGCCCAGGATGTCTACTTTCCAACGCCGTTGAGAGCGCGCCAATTGGGCTTCTGTAGCTCCAGAAAATCCACTTCGAGTGCAGGGAGGTCAGAATCCAACAGCATCTGCAGTCCTTTTCAGTCTCTGAATCAGATTTTTGCTCAGGTCCCTCAATTTCAGCCAGAAAATACCTGAAATCACAGAAAAACACACAAACTCATAGTAAAGTCCAGAAAAGTGAATTTTAACTAAAAACTAATAAAAATATACTAAAAACTAACTAGATCATACTAAAAACATACTAAAAATAATGCCAAAAAGGGTACAAATTATCCGCTCATCAGCCAGCTGGTAGCATAATGTTTGTCTTATTATTTCAGGACACAATGTATGATACCAGAGTGGAGGAAGATGCTGAGTCATCCGATTGGGAAGGTAGGGGGCTTCAATGTTGCCCGTTTTTTTGGGTTTGGATGGGTTGCGAGCTGAAGATGTTCTTGAAATGGAGTTCTCTTCACCTCAGGAGGCTAGCGGCTTCTATAACAATTACAGCCGACTAAAGGGCTTTGCATCAAGGCGAGGCAAGACGGTTAGAAACACTGCCGGAGAGATAGTGCGGTACACGTTTGTTTGTAATAGGCAAGGATTTCGAGAGAAGAAATGGTTGGAAAAGGTTGATCGCAAAAGGGAGCATAAGGCTGTAACCCGATGCGGATGCATGGCGAAGATGAGGATAAAGAGGAAAGAGGGTAGTGGGAGGTGGTATGTGTCGCGTTTTGTCGAGGAGCATAACCATGAACTTGCGTATGGGAAGCTTGTTGATTATCTGCGGTCACACAGGAAGATATCTGAGGTAGAAGTTGCTTAGCTAACAAGCATGAGAGAGATTGGGATTAGCATACCTAAGATTTATGAGTCCTTCGCAGCACAACTAGGGGGCTTTAACCTGGTAACATTCACAAAGCAAGATATGTATAATGAGATACGGAAACAGAGAGGTCTGCAAGGCGGAGACGTAAGTGCAGCTGTTAGGTACTTGGAAGGTCTGGCACGCATGGATGGGAAAATGTTTTGGCGGTACAAGTTGGGATCAGGGCAACACCTATGCAACTTGTTTTGGAGCGATGGTCGTTGTCAGGAAGATTATGGGATATTCGGCGATGTGCTAGCATTCGACGCTACCTATGGCCGCAACAAGTACAACCTACCTGTTGTAGTATTTTCCGGAGTAAACCACCACAACCAGACATGCGTATTCGGAACAGCAATGGTGTCATGCGAATCGCAGGAGTCATATATTTGGGTTCTTCGCCAGTTTCTGGAATGCATGCAAGGTAAGGCACCGCAATCAGTCATCACGGATGGCGACCCGGCCATGCGTATAGCAATCTGCACCGTTTTTCCTGACGCACATCATCGGTTGTGTGCCTGGCATCTGCTGAGGAACTTGACTGCTAACATAAGCGACCCGAGATTCACACAAATGTTTAGACACTGCATGCTGGCAGATATGGAAATCGAAGAGTTCGAAGCGTATTGGGAGTCAATGGTCAATGAGTGCGGTGTCAGGGAGGTTGAGTGGGATAAGGACTTGTACACCAAAAAGCACGCTTGGGCAACCGCATACATTCGTGGTAGATTTTTTGCTGGAGTACGGACAACCTCTAAGTGCGAGTCACTACACGCCAAACTAGGGAGGTTTGTTGAGAGCAGGTACGGGGTGTTAGAATTTGTCAGAAATTTTCAAAGGTGTGTGGATTTTCTGCGTGACACCGAGGATGAGCTAGACTTTCGTTCATGGTACGGAACACCTGTGCTACAAACGGAGTTCGTTGAGCTGGAAAAGTCTGGATGGACTATGTTCACCCGCGAAATGTTTCTCAGATACCGGGATAGCCTGAAAAGGTGTGTTCGTGTTAGAATATGTGAATTTGATGACAGTGAGAACCCTCATGCATATACTCTTCAGAAGTATCGGAGGCCTGAGATGAATTGGAAGGTTTATAGGGACCATATCTCGAACAGATTTACTTGCAGCTGCATGCGTATGGAGTCGTTTGGCATTCCTTGTGTGCATATCCTTTCCGTTTGTGTAAGGCTAGACTTGGTGGAAATTCCTGAAAGCCTTGTGCTGCGTAGGTGGTCTAAGGCAGCCAAATTGGAGATACATAACCAATGTGGTGAGCAACACACTGCTGAACCAAGTGTGACCTATAGGACACGATTGGGTGCTTTCTCCCAGCTGTGTAAGCGTTTAGGGCGCGTTGCTTGCATGAGTGATGAAGACTTCAAGCTTTACTCAAACAAGCTTATGAGCGATGCTCTGTTCCTTGAAATAAAGTACGGCTTAAGACCATTAACGGATAATATGACAACAGCAAATGATTGCGGGGTGAAGGACCCCATTCGTGTCAGGACAAAAGGCACGGCACGGATGAGTCAAGCAGGCGGTTCTGCGCCGAAAACGAAAAGAAAGTGCAGCACATGCGGGAAGCTAGGGCACCGGAGGACTAGATGCCCCAACGGAGGCGCGCAACCTTCAACGAGGAACAAAGAATCACTTGCTGGGAGAAATAAACGCAAGCGAACGAAGGTTACCACCTAACTTATTCCTGCATAGTCTATTTAGTATACGACGTGACCAATAAAACTAACTCTATGGAACGGTTTAATATTAATGGCATTTAAATCTCTGAACTCAACTAAACGGTGTTTTTGGAGCAGCAGTAGTTATTTCATTATTATGTGCCTGCACATATTTTTTCTAAAAATTTTAGATAATTAGTGTGTGTGTAAATAAAATACAGTTAGTGATTAATGCACGCAGGCCATTCTTTATGTGTTAATTTTTTGATTCCCACTGAACTGTGTGTTAACATGTTACCTGTTTTGCCGGTATATGCAATGCTCGACGATGGTGAAGAGGCAGTCCTCGTTTTAATAAGATTAAACTCACAACATACTACTGGGCTTTTATTAAGGCAGCGTCTTTACAAATCGTTCATGCTAATCATTGTGTGCATAAGTATGATTTAGCCACTACAATGTTCATGCTGCAAGGCGTTCCCTTATCATTGCATAATTAGTGTGTTAACAGCTGTGTGGTCTGACATGCTTGTTAATATGCAACAGGTACCCGTCGTTGTCCCAGATAATTGTCTGCCTGAAAATGCATGTCAAGCTGGAAGCGACAAATGGGAACAATTTTCGCTTGCAGACCCATGACGACGGTCGACTTAGTTGTGAGCTGTTATTCCAACTATGATGTTAAGGACGACATGTTAGCCTGAAACCGATTATTATCTAAGTTCTTATGTTTGCATATAAGGATATTGTTAATAATAAACTGGTAAATCTAATTTCTATGTTATTTGGTGGCTACAATGTTAGATTCTGCTCGTACTGACGTTTATTCGTAAGAACACTAGGTCACTTGTGGTTTCTTATTATAAATTCCATAATGGACGGGATTATGCGGATTAGTTGTATTTTGCGTGCTGTATTACCCATGAAAATGACGTTCTGCGTTGAGAATTGATGCATGAAGGTATTGATTTAGGTAATGTAAACCGTGATGTGTTCCCATATGGCCCCAAAAGTGACATAAATCGTGCATGAAGGTCAAGCCCTTTCACCCATTTGGGTTTATTAATATTTATATATTCAACGTCATAACCGGTAAACCGTTTCAGATGGGGTTTGTCCAGTAACCTCATGATCGGTGTTTCATTGGTCCACGAATACACAGATCCAGATTCAGTATTTTAATTATATGCATTCATACCCTTATAATAAAAAAAAATCATGAGAACAATTCATTAAATACAAATAATCTAATATGGCATATTTTTTCTTTTTGCAAACATATATAATCTAAAATTTTATTTTATTTGGCTTCAAAAATTTTATATCTATAACATTCAAAAATGATGAAGCTTTAGCCTAAAAGAGATGACTGTTATTGTTAAATATCATAATAGGTTATAGTTTCAAAGCAATGAAATTGAAATGTAAGAATATTAAAACTTTAGTAGAACAAAAAACCTTTAATCTATCACAGCTTGAATTTACGCTATTATTACTTTAAACAGATTAAGCTATCATTATTAATAGTGAACCAATCTTTATTGTTTCCTAAATGTTATTCATATAATCAATACTCCTAAGGATGAACGAGTGTTGTGTCTTTTTAATTAGAACTAAAATTTATTCCGAAACTATTTTTATGATTTTCATTTCATACCATACCGTAATATTGCTTCAGAGTGGATATAGCAACAATTAGATGTCATCCTTATACCTTATCTTAATTAAGGGGAATAAAATCGACTGACAGATTTTGATCCCTTTTCTTGTTCGACTACCATGTAACAAATGCAAAATGACACAGCTCCTGCTGTTACTTCTAAAATAGCTATAACTTCAGTCATTAATAAACTCCATATGGTTCACATAGTTTTCCTAGCAAAAGCAGCCAGCAGCCATATATAACATCAAGGGCAAGCAAATTGCCATAACCTAGGTACAAATACGTTTTGGCCATAGACCCCCATTCAATAACAGTTGGTGTACCTCGGGGGGTGTGGATATTATGCTCTAGTCTGTCGACAGGACCACTAGTATCCACACTCAAAAGTAGCCATCAAACACATATAGAACCAGACATACATATACCACACAGTACCAAATAGAAGTTAGCGAAACAACTAATACGATTTCTACTTAGATCACAGTTTCCTGCTTGTAATCAAACGTTAATCTATAACAAAATGCAGTACTGATTTGTCTTTCGACCACATTTGGAAAGTTTCTCAGTCCTTCATGCGATAACCTTCCTCCACGCTGCATCTGCCTTCGAGACCACTATTGCCCTCACCTCGTTACAATCCAAAAGGACAATCTTTGTTGCAGTTTTTATCCTTAATTTCAACCGGTCCATCTGCTTGTAAGGAAAATATAGGGTAAAAATGCATGTACTCCTTCGTAGAGACACAACATGCTTAGATAATGGAGGACGAACCTGCCAGGGAAGGTTTGAAACTTTGAATTTGCCTTCTGTTTGGATCCAGTTCAAAATCCACAAACATGAATCGTCGCTGCAAATTCGGAACATGTCATTTCAATCACGATTTCCTTCGGGCATGTAGAGATGACAGGTTATAAAAAAAATCATTACCATTCCTGGTAACTTGGGACTCCATCGGGATACTTAATTGGTCCCCAAGTGGTCGGATCAGCACTAACATGGGAAAAGCTCAGCATGTTAGATTCCAGCTTGAAAAACTGGGCGAGCAATAGTAGCTGCATTCAAGAAAAGCAGAGTTGTCACATGGCACGGAATGATAACCGCATTCAGGTCTGTAAAACTTATGGAAAATTTGCAGTGAGGTAGAATGTTGTGCAAATTCTATTAGACTAACAATGGTTCGCATGTTGCGTTCCCTCCGCTCCTTGTGCTCCGGAGCTCTTGTCACATCTAGGCAGTACACCCTCCCATGCTTAACGTCCACCACCATCAGGTACCAGGTGTATGTTTTTTCGCACACCGGGACCAAAACCTGTCAACACAAAAAAAATGAATGCTAGGCTATAAGTTGAATAAAAAATGGTAAAATTTGGAGTTAAAGGTTACGTTAATAACATGTTCGAGACGACTAGTTGCCGGCATCCATCTGTTCATGTATTTTCTCCTAAAGACCTCGAATGGCCTCATAGCTATGACGTCATCGGCAAACACCGAAGGTGCGTACCAAACACGAGGTGGCAGAACGCAGCAGGCTCGCATGGACGCGCTCATGAGGATTATGTTCATAATCTGTGCACAAAGGAAAACAACTGTGTCAGCGTTCTTATCTATCTCATATTTCTAATATTAACGCCACCGTCGGGTTGTACTCACATCAACATTGGGCATATAAACCGGCGATAACGAGTGGAATCCTGCTCTAGGAACTTCCAATGTTGAGAACTTGAACAGCATTTCCCTGGTATTTGGGAAACAAGATTCAGTTCCATTACAACGTTATCTACAAAAAAAATATTAGGTACATTCTAAAGATTCTAATAACCACAGATTATCCCTACAAATATTGATCATTTTTTCCAAAAATGTAAGCGGCCATCTTGCATTCGTCAAGTGTCAGGTCCATGTGAACGGTTGGCCTAAAAACCATTTGGAATCCCTTAAGAAAAGGCAATATAATGTTAGTTAGCCACAGGATACGGGGTACTAATAAGTTAAATACGTAATTAGTAGTATATTAAGCATTCAACGGTTGGGATTCTTGCCAGTGGAATTAATAGAACGGGAGACTCCATTACGTTCATCATTCCATACGGTTTGAATGCACTCCCAACCCCTATAGAAGAAACATTAACATTCGCCTGGCTATTCTGCTGAGTCGTTGCGAGCTTCCTACAGTCAGGCTGTTCTTCCCCAACGATATGGTTAGAATCGATTGGCTCCAATTTTGGAATTTTCAGTGGAATGTCGCATGTTTCTGGGGGAGAGAACATCTCACATACTTTTGTTGTGCACTCAAGCTTAGACATGCTCAGTAGGTCCCTGTAAATCTGCACAGCCCCGATGTCATTTGTTAGTCGTTTATTTATAAGACAAAGAAAGGCTGTTAGGTAAGCTATCAAGTGTGTAACTAACTTTTTCACAGACTCCGTCAACTGAGTCGAGTGTAATGGTCCCAGAGTGGGTGGTCCTCTTAGGCACCCCAGAGCACCAGTACTGCGCAAGTGGTCGCTTTGGCTTTCCTGAATTGTTCACTCCCTTAATAGGGCGAGGAGTTGAAAGTGCCTCGTCTATGATGACGTCGTCGTCAAAACCAGGAGAGTTTGGCACGATTATGTCTAGCGACGGAATAACAGTCGACATGGCCAACCCCTTTCCTTTCTCCAAGCTTTTCAGTTGTTCTGCTGGTGATCCAATATCCTTAATAACTGCTGTTATACTTTGCCTTTGCCCTATTATGTTGGGTTCAATATCCGGGTAACCATCAGCTGGCATTGTCGTCGTATCTGTGGATGGTATAGCGGCTGCTGAAGTTGGACTCACCCCTTGGGTGGTTAGTAGTGAATGGATCTCAGTAACGGACTTCCCCGTCTGGTACGTGGGTCGCTCCAGTGCCGACATGCGATCCTCTAAAGCAACTGTCCACGCATCGATCTTCTGTGTACTCAGTCAAGAAAGCAAAAAACACAAACATCAAATAACATCGCATGTGAATACCATTTTGGAGCTAACCACCATGTTAGAATGGGTCAAATGTGGTATTAGTAAGACATGGTCACGTTGGAAATTTTTTTTGCTAGGGTCAAACAATAGACAGTAAAAATTTTGGACGATAAATGGATCACCACATGTTCATTAAAACAGGGCATGTCAAATATATGTTACGAAAGGTGGTGCCTTTGTTCCAAACCCAGGCACATTTCATTAATATCTCTTCGAACATAGTTGGATTAAAGTTTCTTGGAAAAAAAAATGGCTCACGGACCTCGAGCAGCTTCACTGCGAGGAGCAGTAGTCCATCATGTTGGGTCTTGGGATCTTCAGTTAGGTTTTCTCCCTGACCACCATTAGGGCTCTGTACCAAAAAACAGAATAGAAAAACATTATAACACACTCCGGTTTCGCACAAAGGTAAGAGGGTATAACAATGTTAGAGAGATGTTTCAGTCGTACCACGTTCATCGTTAGCTCTAGATTAAGGGTCGACGTTCCATCTGCGATCGAGACGCTTCGAAGGGTTCCCATATCTATCGCGGGAACAACTCTGGAAGACAAGGTCAAAATTGTTAGTAAATTAAACAAAGTGCTTAAACAAGAACAAACACACTATTTTGAAAATCCCTTTAGGCCGAAGAAGGTGTAAGCTTCTGAAGACCCACAGGGGAGAAGCAAGATAGACGAAGCAATATGTAACTTACGCATCATTGGTGTCAGTCTCCTGGGACTCTTCCGGCTGATTCTCCCCGTCGTCCATTCTCGCCATTTGTTCGTTTAGGGTAATGTCTGCCTTTGGTAATTGGCTGAAGTACCGTGGTTAGGCGTCCTTTTGGTTGTGTGTTCCACTCTTGCTTCAGCTAAGATTTGATTTTATACAGATCCCATCACTGAAGCGTTGGTGCCAACATTGATTGATGTGACCCTTTCAGGTTGACCCACCTATTTCTGTGCTACCCACCCATTGACAATCTATGTGGAAACACTCAATGTTCATAATATATTTCTTGATTCACTTGTAATTTTGTATAGAAATTAAACAGTCTTGCCTTCCACAGGTTGCCATTTCCAACGATAACATAACATAAGAACAAAAATATATAATTGTTAAAATAAATATTAAATTACAATTTAACATAAAATTTTAATTCAGTAATAATTGTATATGCATAATGTAAAAATGTTTACTAAGCTAAACATGTTATAATTAAAATCTTAAGTAAAATATTAATATAATAATATAATCAGACATTGTGCGGTTTCGATTGGATTGGAATTGTTATGGATAGTCGATCCGAAATCCGATCCAATTCAGCCGTTTGTAAAAAATTCCAACCCGATCAGATCTAAACTATTTCGGTTTAAATCGGTTCCGGTTTGGGTGGAATTGGAATAGCGGTTTCATTTGGCTCGACTTTGATTTTAACACCTTGATGCAAATATATTGGCTTCATGCACGACAACTGAATACATAACGGAACTAAGCTCAAAGTTATATTAAATCTACTGTAATCCTTAGACATGGTCTAATATTCATAGAATTCCAAGCAAAGGTTTTCACTATAGTAATAAATAAACTTTTCGCAGTTTCATTGTATTGAATTTCATCGGTTATTGTAATATTAATAAGAAAAAAATGATTTTGTTGGAAAGTTATTTGAGACCAATTAGTAATATAAAGAGAATTTTTGACGCAGTTTTGTTTAAATGAGTATTGGATAAATGTTATGATGTTTTCGATGCAACGATAATCAATTTATGGCTAAAGGTACAGCAATATCGTAGACAAATAAATAATTTGAAATATATATTTACTTTTGGTTAAATACCTTAACTAGTTCGAAAAAAGATTTAAATTTATCCAAAGTCATAATTTAACAAAAACATCCCTATCATTTTATTCAATGTAATAAATTCAATATAAGCGTGGATAAATACTAAATTATCATTCGCTTTGTATTGAACACTAACAATCCTTAAAATAATTAAATTTTAAAATTAAAGTTAATTGTAATTGATATTTTGAATTTTATTAAACTTTTGTTATCCGAACAAAGTATATATATTTCACAAGAAATTAAACTCTCAACGTGTTATTCACCTATTCCCTCCGCCAACATGGCTCTCCCAGAGGATAGCAACAACTCGAGTGAGAAGTTAAGAACCCTGCTAACAAGGAGTGGCATAGTGGGCCAACCCTTCCCAACCCATCCAGCCACGCGAATACAATCTAGACGAACGGGGCGGACTGGTTCAACCGGCAACTAAATGTGTGGAAAAATTAACTGAATGTGACAACTCTATGCACGAACTGCCTATAAAATCAATAGCACATAGGGGTGGAAATAGGCCAGGCCAGGTCAGGGTTTACTCTTAACAGGCCAGGCTTGTAATAGAGTATATTGGCCATAGCCTGACCTGTAGCCTGGTACAGGTTTTTTAATGAATATTGAGCCTGGCCTGTTATTAAATCTGGCCTGGCCTGAAGCATGTCAATAGGCCTGTTTTTTTAATCATAATTAAATTTAAAAAATATTTTAATTTTTGAAATTATAGAATATAAAATAATAAATTTATGGATAATATTGATGCAAAATACACATATATAATTAAAGAGACAAATGGCTTAGTGGATAAAGGTATTATTATAAGAAAGCAGACCCAAGTTCAAATCTTTTTAATAGCAATTCAACTAGTATAATAAAAGTCTCTATATATATTTGCAGGCTCAGGCCGGCCTGACAGGCCCAACAGGCTATTTCAAATTCCTAGGCATGGCCTTTTAAAGAATATAGACTTTTTAATAGCTTGAGCCTGGGCCTATTTCCTATCAGGCCAGGCTAGACCAGGCCAAACACAGGCCAGGCTGCAGGCCCCTGGCAGGCTGCCTTGCCTATTTCCACCCCTAAGCACAGCTTAAAATTATTCAGCATACATGTCATTGGTTTAGGGTTGTAGAGTTACTTAAAGATAATTTTATAAATGCAACGACATAAATGAAACTACATTTGTACTAACTGGACCGGATCGCCCTATTGGGCTAGAAAACACAATGCACGTTTGGTATCCTCGGTTCGGTTGCCTCTTTTATTATAATAAATACTCAAACCGCTTAAACTCTGGCAGCATGTGACAAACCCGATGAAACCAGCCGGGGCTATGGTGTTTCCAATTTCAAAAAATCAATGCTCGCATTGTTCAACGCGGCTCTGCTTGGGTGGTTCGAATAAGTTACGCCACCATGTTTGGGTTTTAAGTTGTGATTCTATTTGATAATAATTTTATATATATTATATAACACAACTGCTTTAAGCAGTGACCCAGTCACCCAGTGACCTGACCGGTTCGATAACAGGTTTGGTTTTGGCAACTATGGGAGGAACATTATAGAAAAGAGACTCGATTCACATATCAATATTTCAGTCGGGTTGTCAGTACGGTTGGGCTCTTTTCAAATTTAACCCTTTATTGGCGGGCAATGCGCTACAAACCAACACAATGACCCAATAATATCTTACTCGAAACGGCCAAAAACCCTAACCATATATGTCATATTTCTACACTAACAGCGAAACGTTACTAATGGTTTGTTCAAGTTTGGCGAACTTTACTTTTGACCATAATTCGTGTTTAACATCTTCAAATTATTTTTTCATTTTCTGTTCCTTGCTGACTCTACTTGTTACACATAATAAGATAAAAGACGTGATACTTTAAATTTAAAAAGTTATATTTGATGAGTAGGTTTTATCGTCGTTGAAGCGCTATTTACGGCCCACATTATGAAGATGCCAGCCGAGACATTGATCTTAACACGTCTGGCTTGTTATACAGTTACTTGGACTGGGTCTGGCCCATTAACGTATTAAAGCGTTTAAAAGTGTCGGGCCCAGTACCTTTTTTATAACAGACCGGAACATGCCAGGCCAAACACAGGCCATGCTGCAGCTCCCTGGCAGGAAGCCTGGCAACTTTCCAAAAAAATAATATTGCAGACCTCGTTATAAATAAATTCCCATTATAACTATTTTACTATCATACTTATCGTATCCGGTTTTTTAGGTTAAAATTTAAATTTGCTTTCGTTACAGTAACGAAGATAATATTTGTTACTGTAACATTACAGTCAATGCCAACTTTCTCCTATTAAAAATTACAGTCCGATCAAGTTTCATTTGAAAGCGGTCCTTTAATCACCCATTTATTAGAAAAATTTACACAGGAACAAAAAGAAACATATCCAAGTAGATTTAGTGTCGTTTTAAAATTATATATACATCCAAAATCGGACTAAATAAAACTGAAATTCGCAGACTAAAATTTTAAAATCAGGAGTTTAAAAAACTATTTAAGTTTTAGCATTTTTAATTAATAACGGATTGTCATTTGAAAAGCATATTGAAAAAAAAAGAAGGTAAAATTAAGGAACTAAAAAATTTACAATCAAATAATAAATTTGAAGGGTTTTAAATATTAACACACACATGTAAAGTCCGTCAAACATATACATTATAAAACTAATATGTTAGATCTACATTTATTGAATGAAATCTATGGAATTTGGCTTCATGATTCACTGCAATAAAGAAAAAGATAATAAAATAAATAAAAAATTTAAGCTGTGTTTTATTCGAATACAAATTATAAATCCTGATTATTTTAGGTTTAAATTTAAATTCCGGCTTCATTATTTTAGATGTGTTACAATTGGAAAAAAATTTTCTTTTTCGGCAATACATTTTAATAAAATTAAACCCATTAATACTCAAAGAACCAATCTAAAAATAAAAAATATTACTTTAAAAAAATTGTTGGTAACCATTAATTTTTCTTTTGCTGGTCATATCTGTTCAGTGTAGAGATAACGTTTAAAATAATAAAACAAAGACAAAAAGAAAACGGAAAGTAATATCTAGTATTTGAATTGGGAATTAATTTAAATTACCAACATGGTCACCTACAAGTTACGGATGTCTTTTAAGTAAATTTTATCTGAAATACATTTTTTCAATTTCAAGGCTGAATAAAGAGTGAAATTTAAAGAATACATTACATTTTGCTAAAAGTAAATATCAATATGCAATTTGTTATCACAACATCATTTGAAATTCTGTATATTTTGTTTCTATAAATGTATATAAATCTGGAATTTTTTTTCCTCGTGTCACATCCTTATATTTCCCGTGATGAAGTGGCTCCTGTCTTCAATACATTAACCGGATTTGAATCGAAATCCCTCCTCCTCGCACGAGTCTGTGGCCCATCAAAAAGCATGGATTTGCAAGCAAACATCGTCTGCACTCACGTACCGTAGCTCCCATTCAGGAAAATTAACTCTAATAGCCTTTACCAACCTAGTGGCCAAGGCCTGATGTAACACCCTACCATACAGAGTCTTATGCTTAAGTCATAATTCAGAGATGGCAAGGTATTACGACCTCTAAAATAAAAATTTAGTACATATAGTAGTATGAATGATTTATTATAACTAGGAGCCTTTGTAGAAAAAGGGGTAAACAAAAAATCGCAACTCGAAAGCGCAACACTCCGATCGATATCGTAACGAACAAGGATAACCAACGTGAGATTATATATATACAAAGGAGTGCTAAAAACAGGAATATCAAGACTCAAGATCCGGCTGCGAAGATAACCGGTTCGAGCATAACAGTATATACATATGATAAAATAAGGAAAACCCCAAAGGAAACCCAAAGGGACACAAATACATAAAACCTATTCTCCAAATTCTCCCATAAGAGGAGTCATCACAGTTTGTATTATTTAATGGAGATAAAAGTATCTAAGCAAAACATATAAACCAAAACATAGCCCCGAGAACAAAGGATCTTCACAATATAGAAGTCTCCAGCATGCCTCAGCGGGTAACCTCACGCCCTGCATCTGAAAACCACAAAATCCGCATGGGTGAGAACCAGAGGTCCCCAGCATGGTAACAGCTTCCACATATATAATACATAATAATGGAGGAAAGCCGAAGACAATCCTAGAACTTCCTCCAGATAATATCAAAGCTTATAAACAAGCTAAACCGTATAAAGGCATCTGACTAAAGATTCTTCAGTGTAACTAATACTTCCCTTTCCAATTCCTTCAAACCTCCCAACCACCAGCAGGAGTATATTATATCAAACACAGATATATCAAACAAAGAATATACAAATAGTAGCAGTTAAGACATTTAGACAATTAGCAAGTAATATGCAGTCAAATAGGCAATCTCAAACAATTCACATAGTATGCATATGATGAATGCCTGTCCCTAGTGGCCGATGATATCATCTTGTCGGTTATAGAGCCAACCCGACAAGTCCTGGTCGCTAACCATTGGACTGTGCCTCTGTCGTGCATCCCCAAACTCGAGTTATACTCGTTATAAACTTGATCATAAACATGATCCATATTCATCACCCTCACTGGTGAATATTTACGGGGGTTCGAGCTCATCCGGGCCTTTCACAGTGCCCGGCCACACTTACGACATAGGGTTAACAGAGCTTCGAGTCTCGACCTGGAGCACGTGGTGGCTAGCCACTGCTACTACCCAAGGAAACTCGTACCTCAGATAGTGGAAGTGCAAATCACAATTATCAATAATTCAGCATCAACATGCATGAATTCTCATCCATGGATCAACATCCATATCAGCCATTCCGGCTCACGGTTCAATCCAGAACCAGCCAATATTCATAGCATACACAGCTATTCCGGCTCACGGTTAAATCCATAACCAGCCAATTCATTAACAATTACAGCCTTTCGGCCCATGGCATAACAAACACTTCCACCACCATCCTCCGCATCTCACATAATCATCTTGATCCTCATTGATCATACATTTTTCCCTTGCTTCACTCGCAAGTTATCACATTCACTAGCCCCTTTCTAATAGCTAGGCATATTATGATGATTTAAGACATGAATGGTGAGATCGGAGGCTTAGAAGTATGAGATTTGGCTTTTAAAACTCAAAAATCAACTTTGGGATGAAAACAGGGCCACGCGTACGCGCACTCCACGCGCACGCGTGGATGGCCTCGAAAACTCATCGACGCGCAAGCGTCATGCACGCTAACGCGTGGATTCAAAACTTGCCAATCGACGCGCACGCGTCAACCGCGCGTACGCGCGGGTGTTCTCGTGCCCCAGGCACAACACCGGCACAGTTCTGGCATAACTCTCGGGAAAATGGCTGGGCATTGGGTGCAGCACAATCGGCGCGCCCGCGCACATCACGCGTACGCGTGGATGGCACTTTTCGGAAGATCGGCGCGTACGCGCCAGGTGCGCCCACGCGCAAGGGGTCATTCTGCTAAAAATTTTCTAAGTTAAAAGCTGCAGAATTCACAGATTTAAACCCCAATCTTCCAACGGACATAACTTCCTCATTTTAAATCGTTTTTCACCCGTTCTTCGAACGACATGGACATCCCGGATCCAATTTCATTTTTAAACAGATTTGGTATAAAACGGAGATCCGTAGTCCAAGTTATGTCCCGTCAAAGTATGCCCAAAAACCATATTTTCATACAAAACCACAATATGCCATTTTCAAAACAAACCATTTTCAACTCCTTTCAAAGTCAATTAAAACATGCCAATTTCATCCCTTTTCTTTGAAAACAATCAAAATATATCAAATTCAACATCAAGCCTCCTTAACTCACACATTGACACATTACCACAATATACAAAATCACTATCTCATCATTTTAGCCCACTTCACCCAAGTGGCTCAAACTCAAACATATTGACATATCATATACTAATCCTCATGCCAATTCTCGACAACATCAATTCCAATAAATCATCATTGTACATAATCAACATCATACTCATCATCAACATGGTTCAACCCACAATTCAACCATAACCAATCATCAAGCATATATCACAACATGCATATTTCTCATACATCATACCACCAAGGCATCAATATTCATCATCACATATATGACCACATCATATATCTCAATCATTCATCAACATCAACAATTCAATGCCTATCTTAGGGCCTCTAGCCTAAGTATTTCCTACCACATTACATATTAGATACGGAAAACCGAAACCATACCTTAGCCAAATTTCTCAAGCTCAACCGGAGCACTTCCAAACCACTTATCCACAAGCTCTCAAGGTCTCAATACCTCCAAGAACAGATTTTTTCACCACCAAACCCTTTCCAAGCTTGTCAAGTCACCAATCAAGCTCCAATATCCACACATACACAACCTAAGCCACAACCATCATACCCATACACAACATCTCAAAACCCAAACATCATAAAACAACAAGATACACTAGGGTTGAGAATCTTACCACCTCCAAGGTCCAAGGAGACAAGATTAACCTTCTCCTTCAAGAGAGTTGGGTCCTATAACATCAAAGAACCCAAAATCTCAACATTTAACCCATGAAACTCGAAAATAAGGGCTGAGATTTCGAACAGCAACACGTGGCTTACCTCAAGATTGGTCGTATGGGTTTTGTAGAGCTCTCCGCGGTGAATGCGTGGCCGCAAACGGAGCGGCAATCGGAGCTCTAGATCAAAAGTTATGGTAGTTTGAAGATCAACCAAGGGAGAGAACTTGAGAGAGTGTTCTTCCTCCCTTTCTTTCTAATTTCAGCTTGTGTGTAACAAATGAGGAGAGAGAGTGCTGAAAACTAGGGTTTTGGTTAAGTTATGTTGGGCCAAGGGCCCACTTTGGGTCCAATTGGCCCGGTTTGGCCCGTTCGGTCCAATCTTGGTCCGAATTCTATAAAATTGGTACCAAAATTCTCGTCTCAGTCTCCTCTATCACATATAGCCATAAAAATCACATTTTAGGCTTTCTAGAATAAATTCTCATTTATGGGTTAATTAGCCGTTAATTAACCGGGTTTTACATTCTACCCACCTAATTGGGAATTTTGCCCACAAAATTCAAATGCAATTACCTGAGAATAAATGCGGATAGTCTGTTCGCATCTCCGACTCAAGTTCCCAAGTGTGTTCCTCAACACCGCCTCGACTCCAAGCCACTTTGACTAATGAAACCTCTTTTCCACGCAACCGTTTGATACTAGTATCATCAATTCTGACTGGAGCCATTGGAAGCGTCAAATCTTCCCTTAATTGAACCGACTCAGGTTCTAACACATGGCTAGCATCAGGAGTGTACTTCCGAAGCTGCGACACGTGGAACACGTCGTGCAGGTTCGAAAGATGAGGTGGTAGAGCCATCCGATACGCCACCGGTCCAATCCTCTCTAGGATTTGAAATGGACCAATGTATCGAGGATTCAACTTCTTTGCTCTAATCGCCCTACCTACTCCTGTAGTCGGAGTAACCTTAAGGAAAACATGGTCTCCTTCCTCAAATTCTAAGGGCTTTCGCCTTTGATCGGCGTAACTCTTTTGACGACTCTGCGCCGTAAGCATTCTATCTCGGATTTTCTTGACTTGTTCGGTGGTCTCAGCTATCATTTCCGGTCCCAACAAGCTTTTCTCTCCAGCTTCATACCAACATAGCGGAGATTGACATTTCCTCCCATACAAGGCCTCATACGGAGCCATTCCGATGCTCGCATGATAACTATTATTGTACGCAAACTCCACTAATGGCATATACCGATTCCAACTCGCCGGTTGGTCCAAAACACAAGCTCTCAACATATCCTCTAGTGTTTGGATCGTCCTCTCAGATTGACCATCTGTTTGAGGATGGTAAGCCGTGCTCAAGCTTAATCGGGTTCCAAAAGCTTTCTGAAATGCACCCCAAAACCTTGAAGTGAAACGAGGATCTCTATCAGAGATTATAGTAGCAGGTACACCATGAAGTCTCACAATCTCCTTTATGTACAACCGTGCTAGCTCCTCAAGGGTGTAAGTCATACGAATGGGCAAAAAGTGAGCTGACTTCGTCAATCGGTCCACAATCACCCAAATAGCATCATAACCAGCCCTAGTCCTTGGCAATCCTGACACAAAGTCCATTGCAATACTTTCCCACTTCCATTGTGGAATCTCTAAAGGATGCAACATCCCAGAAGGTCTTTGATGTTCAATCTTTACCTTTTGACAAGTTAAGCACTTTGAAACATATTCCGCCACATCATTCTTCATACCCGGCCACCAAAACATCGCCTTTAAATCATGGTACATCTTAGTACTTCCCGGGTGAATGGAGAATCCGCTTTTGTGTGCCTCCTTTAAGATATCTTGCCTCAAAGTGCCAACATCCGGCACAATGATTCTACCCTTGAATCTCCATAACCCATCTTTTTCTTCCGACACTCTCCACCGTTTTCCTTGCTCAATAGCCGGTAACCCCTTCCATAACGCTTCATCATTTTGATGAGCCTTTAGGAGTTCGGTCTTAAAATCACTTGAGATCTCTAATCGGCTCAAACACAAAGTTCCGGATACTTCTCGAGCACCAATTTTTAAACTCTCAAATCCCTTGAGCAACTTCTCCTCTTGAAGCATCATCCAAGCCGCATATAACGACTTCCGACTTAACGCATCCGCCACTACGTTCGCCTTTCCCGGATGGTAATGCAACTCAAAGTCGTAGTCTTTCAACAATTCCATCCACCTCCTCTGCCTCATATTGAGCTCTTTCTGATCAAAGAGGTACTTCAAGCTCTTATGATCAGAGAAAACTTGGAACTTAACCCCATAGAGATAATGCCTCCACACCTTCAAGGCAAACACAACCGCAGCGAGTTCCAAATCGTGCGTAGGGTAACTAACTTCATGAGGTCTCAACTGTCGTGAGGCATACGCCACCACATTACGATGCTGCATCAGCACGCACCCTAGACCCTTCAATGAGGCATCACAATACACCTCAAAAGGCTCGTTCGGCTCGGGTAACACTAACACAGGCGCAGTGGTCAACTTTTTCTTCAATGCCTGAAAGCTCTCCTCGCACTCAGGAGTCCAGACAAACGGAGTGTCTTTGCGGGTTAACTTTGTCATTGGTAACGCTATCTGTGAAAAGCCCTTGATAAACCTTCGGTAATAGCCAGCTAGACCCAGAAAACTCCTTATCTCTGTTATGGTGGTTGGTTGTTTCCAACCCATCACAGCCTCCACCTTAGTTGGGTCTACGGCTATTCCCTTCTTACTCACCACATGGCCCAAAAACTTCACCTCACTCTTCCAAAACTCACACTTAGACAGTTTTGCATAAAGTTTCTTCTCCTTTAGAATCTGCAACACGGTCCTCAAGTGTTCCGCATGCTCTTCTTCAGTCTTGGAATAAATCAGTATGTCATCAATGAAGACAACAACGAATTTATCCAGAAACGGACGGAAGACCCTATTCATGTAATCCATGAATATCGCAGGAGCGTTCGTCAACCCAAAGGACATCACAATGTACTCATAATGACCATAACGAGTCCTAAAAGCGGTCTTAGGGATATCCTCACCCCTCACCCTTATCTGGTGATAACCGGATCGCAAGTCAATCTTAGAGAAAACTCCAGCTCCTTGTAACTGATCCATGAGATCATCAATCCTCGGCAATGGGTACTTATTCTTTATTGTAACCTTGTTCAACTGCCTGTAATCCACACAGAGCCGCATACTTCCATCTTTCTTCTTCACCAATAACACTGGAGCACCCCATGGAGAAACACTTGGTCGTATAAAATTCTTTCCCAACAAATCCTCTAACTGAGACTTTAGCTCGTTCATTTCTAACGGTGACATCCTGTAAGGAGCACTTGAGATTGGTCCCGCCCCGGGCACCAACTCAATAGCAAACTCAACCTCTCGGTTAGGTGGAAACTCATCAATATCATCGGGAAACACTTCCGGAAACTCACACACAACCGGAATCTGCCCCAACCTTTGATCATCACCCGAAACACCCGCAGTTAACAACAGGATACCCTGACATTCGATTCCAGAACAGTTCACCATCATCGAGTTCAAGTAATAATTATTCACCACGACCGGCCCTTCTGTATCCTCCGGCATAAAGTACACCGATTTTGTAGAGCAATCAAGCAGAACATGGTTCTTAGATAACCAGTCCAATCCCAAGATAAGATCAAGACCAATCATCGGCAAGCAGATTAAATCATGAACAAAATCACGCTGCTTGAATCTAAGGGAAACTTCCGGACATCCTAGCCTAGTTACCATGGCTTCATGGGTAGCATTATATACCTTTAGGTCATAACCTAAGGTTACAATCTTCAATCCTAACTCATGAGCTTTCTCAAATGCAATGAATGAATGTGATGCTCCCGAATCAAATAAAGCATTTAAAGTTTGACCAGCTATTTCACAGTTACCTCGAATGAGTGTCTCAGATCCCTCAGCTCCTACAGCTGAAGTGGTGAACACCCGACCAGTCTGTTGTGCTTTTCCAGCACCTTGTTTCTGCTTCTCAGGACAATTTACGGCTTTATGCCCCACCTTTCCACAAGTGTAGCACAAACCCCATCCGGCCTTGCATGGTGCTCCCGGATGGTGACTTCCACACCTAGCACAAGCTTGATCATTCTGAGGCTGCTTCCCAAACTTCTTTCCTTGGGAGTTGTTGTTGTTGTTGGGCCTCCTGAAAGAGCCTCCCCTCTTGAAAGACGGATGGTGCACGAAATTGTGATCACTACAACTTCGCACAACTAACCAGCAAGTGCACTGGGTCGTCCAAGTAATACCTTACGTGAGTAAGGGTCGATCCCACGGAGATTGTTGGTATGAAGCAAGCTATGGTCACCTTGTAAATCTTAGTCAGGCAAACTCAAATGTATATGATGATGAACGAAAATAGCATAAAAGATAAAGATAGTGATACTTATGTATATCATTGGTGTAAGAGCTTCAGACAAGCGTATGAAGATGCCTTCCCTTCCGTCTCTCTGCTTTCCTACTGCCTTCATCCAATCCTTCTTACTCCTTTCCATGGCAAGCTCGTGTAGGGTTTCACTGTTGTCAGCAGCTACCTCCCATCCTCTCAGTGAAAGCGATTGCATATGCTCTGGTCACAGCATAGCGGAATTCATCTGTCGGTTCTCAATCAGGCGCGGAATAGAATCCAGTGATTCTTTTGCGTGTGTCACTAACGCCCCGCCCTCAGGGTTTGAAGCATGTCACAGTCATTCAATCATTGAATCCTACTCAGAATACCACAGACAAGGTTTAGACCTTCCGAATTCTCTTGAATGCCGCCATCAGGTCCTGCCTATACCACGAAGATTCCGATTAAAGAATCCAAGAGATATTCACTAGAGCCTTGGTTGCTTGTAGAACAAAAGTGGTTGTCAGTCACCTTGTTCATGAGTGAGAATGGTGATGAGTGTCACGGATCATCACATTCATCAAGTTGAAGAACAAGTGATATCTTAGAACAAGAACAAGCGGAATTGAATGGAAGAACAATAGTAATTGCATTAATACTCGAGGTACAGCAGAGCTCCACACCTTAATCTATGGTGTGTAGAAACTCCACCGTTGAAAATACATAAGAACAAGAGTGATCATTGGTTTCGGCCCCAGATAGGGAACCAGAAGAACCAAGATCTGATCTAAGAACTAGATGTCCAAAGATGACAAATACAATAGTAAAAGGTCCTATATATAGAAAACTAGTAGCCTAAGGTGTACAAAGGTGAGTAAATGACATAAAAATCCACTTCCGGGCCCACTTGGTGTGTGCTTGGGCTGAGCAATGAAGTAATTTTCGTGTAGAGACTCTTCTTGGCGTTTAACTCCCATTTTGGTGCCAGTTTGGGCGTTTAACTCCCATTTAGGTGCCAGTTCCGGCGTTTAACGCTGGGATTTCTGTAGGTGACTTTGAACGCCGGTTTGGGCCATCAAATCTTGGGCAAAGTATGGACTATTATATATTGCTGGAAAGCCCAGGATGTCTACTTTCCAACGCCGTTGAGAGCGCGCCAATTGGGCTTCTGTAGCTCCAGAAAATCCACTTCGAGTGCAGGGAGGTCAGAATCCAACAGCATCTGCAGTCCTTTTGAGTCTCTGGATCAGATTTTTGCTCAGATCCCTCAATTTCAGCCAGAAAATACCTGAAATCACAGAAAAACACACAAACTCATAGTAAAGTCCAGAAAAGTGAATTTTAACTAAAAACTAATAAAAATATAATAAAAACTCAACTAAAACTACCAAAAACATACTAAAAACAATGCCAAAAAGCGTACAAATTATCCGCTCATCACAACACCAAACTTAAATTGTTGCTTGTCCCCAAGCAACTGAAAATCAAATAAGATAAAAAGAAGAGAATATACTATAGACTCCAAATTATCAATGAAACTTAGCTCCAAATTAGATGAGCGGGACTAGTAGCTTTTTGCCTCCGAACAGTTTTGGCATCTCACTTTATCCTTTGAAATTCAGAATGATTGGCTTCTTTAGGAACTCCGAATCCAGATAGTGTTATTGATTCTCCTAGTTAAGTATGATGATTCTTGAACACAGCTACTTATTGAGTCTTGGCCGTGGCCCAAAGCACTCTGTCTTCCAGTATTACCACCGGATACATACATGCCACAGACACATAATTGGGTGAACCTTTTCAGATTGTGACTCAGCTTTGCTAAAGTCCCCAATTAGAGGTGTCCAGGGTTCTTAAGCACACTCTTATTGCCTTGGATCACAACTTTATTTCTTTCTTTTTCTTTCTTTTTCTCTTTCTCCCTTTTTTTTCGTTTTTCTCCTTCTTTTTCTCTTTTTTTTTGTATTCACTGCTTTTTCTTGCTTCAAGAATCATTTTTATGATTTTTCAGATCCTCAGTAACATGTCTCCTTTTTCATCATTCTTTCAAGAGCCAACAATTTTAACATTCATGAACCACAAATTCAAAAGACATATGCACTGTTCAAGCATACATTCAGAAAACAAAAAGTATTGTCACCACATCAAACTAATTAAGCTAGTTTTAAAGATGAATTTGAAATCCTGTACTTCTTGTTCTTTTGTGATAAAAACAGTTTTCATTTAAGAAAGGTGATGGATTCATATTCATAGCTTTAAGGCATAGACACTAAGACACTAATGATCACAAGACACAAACATGGATAACATAAGCACTAAAATTCGAAAAACAGAAAAATAAAGAACAAGGAGATTAAAGAACGGGTCCACCTTAGTGATGGCGGCTCTTTCTTTCTCTCAATGTCTCTTCCTTGTCTTTGTTGCTCCTCTCTGATGATCCTTTGATCTTCTCCAATTCCATGGAGGAGAATGGAGTGTTCTTGGTGCTCCACCCTTAGTTGTCCTATGTTGGAACTCAATTCTCCTAGGGAGGTGTTTAGTTGCTCCCAATAGTCTTGTGGAGGAAAGTGCATCCCTTGAGGTATCTCAGGGATTTCTTGATGAGAGGGGTCTCTTGTTTGCTCCATCTTCTTCTTAGTGATGGGCTTGAGGTCATGCCTTCTCAGTTGAACCGGCTTTGGATGCCATAAATGGTTATGGAAAAACAAAAAGCAATGCTTTTACCACACCAAACTTAAAAGGTTTGCTCGTCCTCGAGCAAAAGAAGAAAGAAGAGAGTAGAAGAAGAAGAAATGGAGGAGAGGGATGTGAGTGGTGAAGAGGTATTGAGGTGATTGGTGAATGGGTGAAGAAGAAGAGAGGGTGGTGGGGTTGGTGGGGATCCTGTGGGGTCCACAGATCCTTAGGTGTCAAGGAAAAGTCATCCCTGCACCAAATAGCATCAAAATCCACGTTTTGAGCCATTTCTGGCGTTAAACGCCGGGCTGATGCCCATTCCTGGCGTTTAACGCCAGGTTCTTGCCCTTTCTGGCGTTTAACGCCAGTCTGGTGCCCCTTTCTGGCGTTAAACGCCCAGAATGGTGCCAGACTGGGCGTTAAACGCCCAACTGCTAGGCTTACTGGCGTTTGAACGCCAGCAGCATCTTCCTCCAGGGTGTGCTGTTTTTCTTCCTGTTTTTCATTCTGTTTTTGCTTTTTCAATGGATTTTGTGACTTTTTATGATCATCAACCTACAAAAAAGATAAAATAACAAAAGGAAATAGTTAATTATAAAACATTGGGTTGCCTCCCAACAAGCGCTTCTTTAATGTCATTAGCTTGACAGAGGACTCTCATGGAGCCTCAGAAATGCTCAGAACCATGTTGGAACCTCCCAACACCAAACTTAGAGTTTGAATGTGGGGGTTCAACACCAAACTTAGAGTTTGGTTGTGGCCTCCCAACACCAAACTTAGAGTTTGACTGTGGGGGCTCTGCTTGGCTCTGTTTTGAGAGAAGCTCTTCATGCTTCCTCTCCATGATGATAGAGGGATGTCCTTGGGCCCTAAACACCAAGGATTCTTTATTCACTTGAATGATCAACTCTCCTTTATCAACATCAATCACAGCCTTTGCTGTGGCTAGGAAGGGTCTGCCAAGGATGATGGATTCATCCATGCACTTCCCAGTCTCTAGGACTATGAAGTCAGTAGGGATGTAATGGTCTTCAATCTTCACCAAAACATTCTCTACAAGTCCATGAGCTTGTTTTCTTGAATTGTCTGCCATCTCTAATGAGATTCTTGCAGCTTGCACCTCAAGGATCCCTAATTTCTCCATTACAGAGAGGGGTATGAGGTTTACACTTGACCCTAAGTCACACAAGGCCTTCTTGAAGGTCATGGTGCCTATGGTACAAGGTATAGAAAACTTCCCAGGATCCTGCCTCTTTTGAGGCAGTTTCTGCCTAGACAAGTCATCCAGTTCTTTGGTGAGCAAGGGAAGTTCATCTTCCCAAGTCTCATTTCCAAATAACTTGTCATTTAGCTTCATGATTGCTCCAAGGTATTTAGCAACTTGCTCTTCAGTGACATACTCATCCTCTTCAGAGGAAGAATACTCATCAGAGCTCATGAATGGCAGAAGTAGGTCCAATGGAATCTCTATGGTCTCATTTTGAGCCTCAGATTCCCATTGGAACTCAGAGGAGATTGGTACACGCCTACTGAGGTCTTCCTCAGTGGCGTCCTCCTCCTCTCTTTCCTTTCCATATTCGGCCATATCTATGGCTTTGCACTCTCCTTTTGGATTTTCTTCTGTATTACTTGGGAGAGTGCTTGGAGGGAGTTCAGTGACTTTCTTGCTCAGCTGACCCACTTGTCCTTCCAAATTCCTAATGGAGGACCTTGTTTCATTCATGAAACTTTGAGTGGTCTTTATTAGATCAGAGACCATTGTTGCTAAGTCAGAAGTATTCTGCTTAGAACTCTCTGTCTGTTGCTGAGAAGATGATGGAAAAGGCTTGCTATTGCTAAACCTGTTTCTTCCACCATTATTGTTGTGGAAACCTTGTTTGAGGTCTCTCTTGATTCTTCCATGAGAAATTTGGGGTGATTTCTCCATGAAGAATTGTAGGTGTTTCCATAGGGTTCTCCTAGGTAATTCACCTCTTCCATTGAATGGTTCTCAGGATCATAGGCTTCTTCCTCAGATGAAGCTTCCTTAGTACTGTTTAGTGCATTTTGCATTCCAGACAGACTTTGAGAAATCAAATTGACTTGTTGAGTCAATATCTTGTTCTGAGCCAATATGGCATTCAGAGTGTCAATCTCAAGAACTCCTTTCTTCTGACTAGTCCCATTGTTCACAGGATTTCTTTCAGAAGTATACATGAATTGGTTATTTGCAACCATTTCAATCAATTCTTGAGCTTCTGCAGGCGTCTTCTTCAGATGAAGAGATCCTCCAGCAGAGCTATCCAAAGACATCTTGGATAGTTCAGAGAGACCATCATAGAAAATACCTATGATGCTCTATTCAGAAAGCATGTCTGAGGGACATCTTCTGATTAATTGTTTGTATCTTTCCCAAGCTTCATAGAGGGATTCTCCATCCTTCTGTCTGAAGGTTTGGACTTCCACTCTAAGCTTATTCCATCTTTGTGGTGGAAAGAACTTTGCCAAGAAGGCATTGACTAGCTTTTCCCAAGAGTCCAGGCTTTCTTTAGGTTGAGAATCCAACCATATTCTAGCTCTGTCTCTTACAGCAAAAGGGAATAGCATCAGTCTATAGGCCTCAGGGTCTACCCCATTAGTCTTGACTGTGTCACAGATTTGCAAGAACTCAGCTAAAAACTGATGAGGATCTTCCATTGGAAGTCCATGGAACTTGCAATTCTGTTGCATTAGAGAAACTAATTGAGGCTTAAGCTCAAAGTTGTTTGCTCCAATGGCAGGGATAGAGATGCTTCTCCCATAGAAGTTGGGAGTAGGTGCAGTAAAGTCACCCAGCACCTTCCTTGCATTGTTGGCATTGTTGTTGTTTTCGGCTGCCATGGGTTCTTCTTCTTTGAAGAATTCGGTCAGGTCCTTTAAAGAGGGTTGTGCTTTGGCTTCTCTTAGCTTTCGCTTCAAGGTCCTCTCAGGTTCAGGATCAGCTTCAACTAGAATGCCTTTGTCTTTGTTCCTGCTCATATGAAAGAGAAGAGAACAAGAAAATGTGGAATCCTCTATGTCACAGTATAGAGATTCCTTGAAGTGTCAGAGGAAAAGAATAGTAGAAGACAGAAGTAGAAAATTCGAACTTATCAAAGAAGATGGAGTTCGAATTTTGCATTAAGGGATAGTGTTAGTCCATAAACAGAAGGATGTGAGAATAAGGGAAGTAATTTTCGAAAATTAAGTAAAAGATTTTGAAAAAATTTTTGAAAAACACTAATTGATTTTCGAAAATAAAAGTGGGAAAGAAATCAAGTGATTTTTGAAAAAGATTTTGAAATTAGAAGTTAAAAAGATTTGATTGAAAACTATTTTGAAAAAGATGTGGTTAAGAAGATATGATTGGTTAAAAAAATGTGATTGAGAAAATATGATTTGAAAATAATTTTAAAAGATATGATTTGAAAACAATTTGAAAAGATATGATTTTAAAAATTAATGACTTGCCTAACAAGAAAAGATATGATTCAAACATAAAACCTTCCTCAACAGAAAAGGCAAAAAATGTTCAATCAAATCATTAATTGTTAGTAAGTATCTTTGAAAAAGGAAAGAAATTGATTTTGAAAACATTTGATTGAAAAGATATGATTTGAAAAATATTTGATTTTGAAAAAGTTTGAAAACTTGAAAAAAATTGATTTTGAAAACAAAATCTCCCCCCTTTAGCCATCCTGGCGTTAAACGCCCAGAATGGTGCACATTCTGGCGTTTAACGCCCAAACTACTACCCTTTTGGGCGTTAAACGCCCAGCCAGGCACCCTGGTTGGCGTTTAAACGCCAGTCTGTCTTCTTCACTGGGCATTTTTGAATGCTCAGCTTTTTCTGTGTGATTCCTCTGCAGTATGTTCTGAATCTTCAATTCTCTGTATTATTGACTTGAAAAGACACAAATTAAAAATATTTTTGGATTTTTAATAATCAAAATGCAACAGGAATCAAATAACAATGTATGCAAGACACCAAACTTAGCAGTTTGTGTACTACTGACACTATATGAGACACATAAACACTCAAGCCAAAAGAATTCAAAGATCAGAGTAAGAAATCATCAAGAACAACTTGAAGATCAATGAGGACACATGCATGAATGCAATAAGAACAGAAACATGCAATTGATACTAAACTTAAGATGAGACTCTAAACTCAAACAAGAAATATTTTTGGATTTTATGATTTTGTAATTTTTTTGTGCTTTTTCGAAAATTAAGTGAAAAGGAAAATAAAGGTATCAAAATTCTTAATGAGAATTCCAGGAATCATGCAATGTTAGTCTAAAGCTTTAGTCTAAAGGAATTAGACATGGCTAGCTAAGCTTCAGCAGGACATTGCATTCAAGAGCTAAATTGATGAGGATCAATCAGCTTTGGTGATGATAAGAACATCACCTTGAAACACTAGAATTCATTCTTAAGAACTCTGAAAAAAAATACCTAATCTAAGCAACAAGATGAACCGTCAGTTGTCCATACACAAGAACAATCCCCGGCAATGGCGCCAAAAACTTGGTGCACGAAATTGTGATCACTACAACTTCGCACAACTAACCAGCAAGTGCACTGGGTCGTCCAAGTAATACCTTACGTGAGTAAGGGTCGATCCCACGGAGATTGTTGGTATGAAGCAAGCTATGGTCACCTTGTAAATCTTAGTCAGGCAAACTCAAATGTATATGATGATGAACGAAAATAGCATAAAAGATAAAGATAGTGATACTTATGTATATCATTGGTGTAAGAGCTTCAGACAAGCGTATGAAGATGCCTTCCCTTCCGTCTCTCTGCTTTCCTACTGCCTTCATCCAATCCTTCTTACTCCTTTCCATGGCAAGCTCGTGTAGGGTTTCACTGTTGTCAGCAGCTACCTCCCATCCTCTCAGTGAAAAAGATTGCATATGCTCTGGTCACAGCATAGCGGAATTCATCTGTCGGTTCTCAATCAGGCGCGGAATAGAATCCAGTGATTCTTTTGCGTGTGTCACTAACGCCCCGCCCTCAGGGTTTGAAGCACGTCACAGTCATTCAATCATTGAATCCTACTCAGAATACCACAGACAAGGTTTAGACCTTCCGAATTCTCTTGAATGCCGCCATCAGGTCCTGCCTATACCACGAAGATTCCGATTAAAGAATCCAAGAGATATTCACTAGAGCCTTGGTTGCTTGTAGAACAAAAGTGGTTGTCAGTCACCTTGTTCATGAGTGAGAATGGTGATGAGTGTCACGGATCATCACATTCATCAAGTTGAAGAACAAGTGATATCTTAGAACAAGAACAAGCGGAATTGAATGGAAGAACAATAGTAATTGCATTAATACTCGAGGTACAGCAGAGCTCCACACCTTAATCTATGGTGTGTAGAAACTCCACCGTTGAAAATACATAAGAACAAGAGTGATCATTGGTTTCGGCCCCAGAGAGGGAACCAGAAGAACCAAGATCTGATCTAAGAACTAGATGTCCAAAGATGACAAATACAATAGTAAAAGGTCCTATATATAGAAAACTAGTAGCCTAAGGTGTACAAAGGTGAGTAAATGACATAAAAATCCACTTCCGGGCCCACTTGGTGTGTGCTTGGGCTGAGCAATGAAGTAATTTTCGTGTAGAGACTCTTCTTGGCGTTTAACTCCCATTTTGGTGCCAGTTTGGGCGTTTAACTCCCATTTAGGTGCCAGTTCCGGCGTTTAACGCTGGGATTTCTGTAGGTGACTTTGAACGCCGGTTTGGGCCATCAAATCTTGGGCAAAGTATGGACTATTATATATTGCTGGAAAGCCCAGGATGTCTACTTTCCAACGCCGTTGAGAGCGCGCCAATTGGGCTTCTGTAGCTCTAGAAAATCCACTTCGAGTGCAGGGAGGTCAGAATCCAACAGCATCTGCAGTCCTTTTGAGTCTCTGGATCAGATTTTTGCTCAGATCCCTCAATTTCAGCCAGAAAATACCTGAAATCACAGAAAAACACACAAACTCATAGTAAAGTCCAGAAAAGTGAATTTTAACTAAAAACTAATAAAAATATAATAAAAACTCAACTAAAACTACCAAAAACATACTAAAAACAATGCCAAAAAGCGTACAAATTATCCGCTCATCAACGGACCTCTAGGTGCAAAGCTCTTCCCTCGGTTCTGTGGGAATGATCCTTTGTGACTCCCTTTGTCCTAATCTCCATTGGTCCCACTGAACTGAAGATATCACTCCGGAGTCCTCCTTCATACTTAACACACTTCCATTCCTCATAGTCCACCGGAGTCCCTTGGCACATACGAGAGAACCTGAACAGCTCCTCAAACTTGTCAGTATACTCTGATATGGACATAGTACCCTGCTTCAGTTGTAACAATTCAAGTTCCTTAGCCGTCCTAGCAGAAGTCGGAAAGTACTTCTTATAAAACTCCTCTTGGAAAACATTCCAAGTGATATAGTCATCGCCTTGCTGCAGAAGACGTCGGATACCTTGCCACCAATGCGACGCTTCACCGACAAGCATATAGGTAGCAAACTCAACACGCTGTCCTTCAGGCACCACTTGCGCTTGCAGCGCTCGCTCTATAGCCTGAAACCATGTATCAGCCTCAGTCGGACTAGTAGTTCCCTTGAACTTAGGTGGATTAACCTTCAAAAAGTTTGCCAAGGTCGTCGGGCCCTGAACTCCACCTCCATCATTACCATGGTTGTTCATTTGTTGACCAAGAGCCGCAGCAGTGGCTTGCATAGCAGCAGCCATGTTCTCCAACGCAGTCATGAAGTTCACCGGGTCATTCGGGTTATTCTCCGGCGCACGAGCATTCGTACGACCTCTCGCACTACCTCTACCGCGTCCACGAGGCGCCATCTGGTTCCTATACACACCCAACAATCGATATTAAGTTGATCAGTCTCAATATCGGAAGTCTAGTGCTTCAAAGTCCCAAATGCATGCTCATGAACGTTTATGCCAATTATATCAAGCAGATATACTAATAGCACATAACACACACACAGAGAATGCACAGAAGCATAGTCAGTCCATTCCTCAGGCTCTACAGGAACGAACCAGGCTCTGATACCATAATGTAACACCCTACCATACAGAGTCTTATGCTTAAGTCATAATTCAGAGATGGCAAGGTATTACGACCTCTAAAATAAAAATTTAGTACATATAGTAGTATGAATGATTTATTATAACTAGGAGCCTTTGTAGAAAAAGGGGTAAACAAAAAATCGCAACTCGAAAGCGCAACACTCCGATCGATATCGTAACGAACAAGGATAACCAACGTGAGATTATATATATACAAAGGAGTGCCAAAAACAGGAATATCAAGACTCAAGATCCGGCTGCGAAGATAACCGGTCCGAGCATAACAGTATATACATATGATAAAATAAGGAAAACCCCAAAGGAAACCCAAAGGGACACAAATACATAAAACCTATTCTCCAAATTCTCCCATAAGAGGAGTCATCACAGTTTGTATTATTTAATGGAGATAAAAGTATCTAAGCAAAACATATAAACCAAAACATAGCCCCGAGAACAAAGGATCTTCGCAATATAGAAGTCTCCAGCATGCCTCAGCGGGTAACCTCACGCCCTGCATCTGAAAACCACAAAATCCGCATGGGTGAGAACCAGAGGTCCCCAGCATGGTAACAGCTTCCACATATATAATACATAATAATGGAGGAAAGCCGAAGACAATCCTAGAACTTCCTCCAGATAATATCAAAGCTTATAAACAAGCTAAACCGTATAAAGGCATCTGACTAAAGATTCTTCAGTCTAACTAATACTTCCCTTTCCAATTCCTTCAAACCTCCCAACCACCAGCAGGAGTATATTATATCAAACACAGATATATCAAACAAAGAATATACAAATAGTAGCAGTTAAGACATTTAGACAATTAGCAAGTAATATGCAGTCAAATAGGCAATCTCAAACAATTCACATAGTATGCATATGATGAATGCCTGTCCCTAGTGGCCGATGATATCATCTTGTCGGTTATAGAGCCAACCCGATAAGTCATGGTCGCTAACCATTGGACTGTCCCTCTGTCGTGCATCCCCAAACTCGAGTTATACTCGTTATAAACTTGATCATAAACATGATCCATATTCATCACCCTCACTGGTGAATATTTACGGGGGTTCGAGCTCATCCGGGCCTTTCACAGTGCCCGGCCACACTTACGACATAGGGTTAACAGAGCTTCGAGTCTCGACCTGGAGCACGTGGTGGCTAGCCACTGCTACTACCCAAGGAAACTCGTACCTCAGATAGTGGAAGTGCAAATCACAATTATCAATAATTCAGCATCAACATGCATGAATTCTCATCCATGGATCAACATCCATATCAGCCATTCCGGCTCACGGTTCAATCCAGAACCAGCCAATATTCATAGCATACACAGCTATTCCGGCTCACGGTTAAATCCATAACCAGCCAATTCATTAACAATTACAGCCTTTCGGCCCATGGCATAACAAACACTTCCACCACCATCCTCCGCATCTCACATAATCATCTTGATCCTCATTGATCATACATTTTTCCCTTGCTTCACTCGCAAGTTATCACATTCACTAGCCCCTTTCTAATAGCTAGGCATATTATGATGATTTAAGACATGAATGGTGAGATCGGAGGCTTAGAAGTATGAGATTTGGCTTTTAAAACTCAAAAATCAACTTTGGGATGAAAACAGGGCCACGCGTACGCGCACTCCACGCGCACGCGTGGATGGCCTCGAAAACTCATCGACGCGCAAGCGTCATGCACGCTAACGCGTGGATTCAAAACTTGCCAATCGACGCGCACGCGTCAACCGCGCGTACGCGCGGGTGTTCTCGTGCCCCAGGCACAACACCGGCACAGTTCTGGCATAACTCTCGGGAAAATGGCTGGGCATTGGGTGCAGCACAATCGGCGCGCCCGCGCACATCACGCGTACGCGTGGATGGCACTTTTCGGAAGATCGGCGCGTACGCGCCAGGTGCGCCCACGCGCAAGGGGTCATTCTGCTAAAAATTTTCTAAGTTAAAAGCTGCAGAATTCACAGATTTAAACCCCAATCTTCCAACGGACATAACTTCCTCATTTTAAATCGTTTTTCACCCGTTCTTCGAACGACATGGACATCCCGGATCCAATTTCATTTTTAAACAGATTTGGTATAAACGGAGATCCGTAGTCCAAGTTATGTCCCGTCAAAGTATGCCCAAAAACCATATTTTCATACAAAACCACAATATGCCATTTTCAAAACAAACCATTTTCAACTCCTTTCAAAGTCAATTAAAACATGCCAATTTCATTCCTTTTCTTTGAAAACAATCAAAATATATCAAATTCAACATCAAGCCTCCTTAACTCACACATTGACACATTACCACAATATACAAAATCACTATCTCATCATTTTAGCCCACTTCACCCAAGTGGCTCAAACTCAAACATATTGACATATCATATACTAATCCTCATGCCAATTCTCGACAACATCAATTCCAATAAATCATCATTGTACATAATCAACATCATACTCATCATCAACATGGTTCAACCCACAATTCAACCATAACCAATCATCAAGCATATATCACAACATGCATATTTCTCATACATCATACCACCAAGGCATCAATATTCATCATCACATATATGACCACATCATATATCTCAATCATTCATCAACATCAACAATTCAATGCCTATCTTAGGGCCTCTAGCCTAAGTATTTCCTACCACATTACATATTAGATACGGGAAACCGAAACCATACCTTAGCCGAATTTCCCAAGCTCAACCGGAGCACTTCCAAACCACTTATCCACAAGCTCTCAAGGTCTCAATACCTCCAAGAACAGATTTTTTCACCACCAAACCCTTTCCAAGCTTGTCAAATCACCAATCAAGCTCCAATATCCACACATACACAACCTAAGCCACAACCATCATACCCATACACAACATCTCAAAACCCAAACATCATAAAACAACAAGATACACTAGGGTTGAGAATCTTACCACCTCCAAGGTCCAAGGAGACAAGATTAACCTTCTCCTTCAAGAGAGTTGGATCCTATAACATCAAAGAACCCAAAATCTCAACATTTAACCCATGAAACTCGAAAATAAGGGCTGAGATTTCGAACAGCAACACGTGGCTTACCTCAAGATTGGTTGTATGGGTTTTGTAGAGCTCTCCGCGGTGAACGCGTGGCCGCAAACGGGGCGGCAATCGGAGCTCTAGATCAAAAGTTATGGTAGTTTGAAGATCAACCAAGGGAGAGAACTTGAGAGAGTGTTCTTCCTCCCTTTCTTTCTAATTTCAGCTTGTGTGTAACAAATGAGGAGAGAGAGTGCTGAAAACTAGGATTTTGGTTAAGTTATGTTGGGCCAAGGGCCCACTTTGGGTCCAATTGGCCCGGTTTGGCCCGTTCGGTCCAATCTTGGTCCGAATTCTATAAAATTGGTACCAAAATTCTCGTCTCAGTCTCCTCTATCACATATAGCCATAAAAATCACATTTTAGGCTTTCTAGAATAAATTCTCATTTATGGGTTAATTAGCCGTTAATTAACCGGGTTTTACACCTGAACTCAACCCGGTACTATACAGGAGCAGGAGCAGTAGACATTAAAATTCATTACACGTCAGCACATACTCTTGTATCAACTTGCCCAAAACTTAGATGATCCGGGTAGGGTATGTCTGTCGAATTACCATTGACACATCAATCAGATAAAGATTTTGATGTGACGCGATTGAAGAGAGGGGGCGCTGATTTCATGCTTTTGAGGGTGTTGTTATCCAAAATATCACTTTCAAAGCTTCCCTAGGAAGACTGGTTAACCCTACAAAGACATTATTTCTGATGAAAGGGGCGGAAGCAAAACCAATCAAAATTTGAATTCCCAAATCCTCCCACCATACAAACCCAAAAACTAAATCAGCCTCCCTTAGCTTGTCCTGACCCAATGGAGGAGACCATGAAGCAATTCACATTTTTCGTTGTCACGAAGGGTCACAACACGGGAGTATACATCTCTTTTGAAGAAGCCAACAAGCAGATTCTCAGCCACCCCGAACCGGAGTACACCGGGTTCAATAGTTACGTCCTCGCACTTCACGCCTACGAATCAAGGATGGAAACGCTGTAGGCGGACAAGGAGGCAACTGCGGAAATGATGTCCGAGACGGGCACAGTCGAATCACCGATGCGGACGCCCCGAACCCTACCAACATTCGAAGGACGCGTTGCTTGTGTTGTTGGTGGTAAAGTTCAGAATGACATTTCCATGAATGTCACTATATTCACAGTTAGCTTATTAACAACCAACGCATACATTTTTTGAGAGACAAACAATTCCATATTCAGGCTATTTTTTTTTTCATTTACAGGAGCACCAATGATCCCAGCGGATGAGTGTGCGTCGCATAACTTCGCCCTTAGCAACAGCATGGAGCTCTGGCTATCAATGTATTGCTACGACACTAAAATACCCAGCCCGTGTTTCTTTCGTGAGGAAAAATTCCACCGGGATCTGGGTCCTATTTATGCATTCAATGTTATAATCCCTGGAAACTCGTTTGGCCCAAACCTACGGGCGAAGGGTCGTTACACGGTACTGGAAGATGACGCGAGGGAGGACGCTGCGTTCAGCATGTTGTGGGTTCTTTTAGCATACACGGGTAATGACGTCAGAGACTTCAACTATCTTCGTGCTAAGTCTCTGCAGAGGGAAAACACGCATCTTCGGGAAGAGATCACGAGGCTGGAGTCTAAGATACACATGCTTGAATCTATTTGCGACAATAGCCTTGATTGTATCACCCCATAGATTGAAGTTAAAATCATGGCAACAACCCAAAGATAAAGGTTGCTTTATTCCTGCTAATCCCTTGGTTACCTAAAACTTTGTTATTTTCGTGTCTCTAAGAGGAGGTTTAGGTAGGGTTGTCAAGACTATTTTGTTTGAGATATTTTGTTTATCATGGTGTATCTTATATGTCCTGTTGAAGCATGGCATTGAGAAACACCTAACGTTATGGTTAATCTGATAATGATTTCCCGTGCTTAGATAGTGAAATGATCATGGTGTGCAACGGTATTTACTGGTGTATTAGTTTCTCCCGACAAATTTCTGATTAAAAGATCGTTCATTGAACTCTTGTGTTGCAAAAAAAGAACATAAATTTGCTGTTGCTTGATGCTCTATGAACTGATAAAACGAGATGCAACTATGCAAGTGTGCCAAATAAACATTGTAGTATTGAACCCAACCTTTGACACCTACAACAACCTAGCAGAGATGAATTTTTGCATAATAAAGTAAAATCTGCAAAACGATAAACAATAGATATTAAAAGCGAAACATGGGTTACTCCCAACCGAGGAATCCGTGTGTTTGCCTTCAAGTAAACAAATCAGAAAACACATGCCTTGTAATCCGGACCAAATAATGGTGACGCCATGACAACCATTAACCGAACTTGCACCCTCCACGAATGTAAAAGAACAAAAACCCATGAGAAAGATGAAAAGCTTCCTCTTTTACCCATGTTACATAGTAATAGTGAAGCACGAAGACAAAACAGTTCAGAAAGATGCAACGCTTGTCCAATGCAAACAAAGGTTTCAATGCAAAAAAGATAACATAACAGAAAAATAGGCTCTTCCCCACAACAATGCACACAATCGAGGAAAATGGAGAGTAACGTTAAATACAATAACTAAAGAGATGATTGCATCGCGCTGGAGAAATTGATATGGTAAACTAATCTAAGGAACATAGATTGTGTCAAAACTACTTAGTTAAAGGACAGACCATTGTATAAGGAACAAAATGAGTTAAGCGTAGCTGTTGCAATACATCACCATTCACAACACAAGACATAAAGTTTTTGACAAATGAAACAGGACAATCCAAAATAACAAAGTCAACATCCTCTTTAACCCATGTTGATTCATTCAAAATCAACAAATTGGACCAACAGCTCCACCTCAGGTTGGGTACGGGAGATCTCGAAGACGGCCAGCTTGGGGACAGTTATGTTGCACTTCCTCAAGAATTCCCCCCACCCTTGACTAATGCTGCCACAATTGCGCCTTCTTTTGTCCACGTATCTTCCGTAGACTGCCTGGACGGAGATCTCCCCTGCTCTCAGATTTACAATGACATCATCGTTGACGTCGTCTCCAAAGTGCGGCACATTTGGCTGGCCAAACCATAATGGAGAATCATATGTAATTAAGGGGAATAAAACAGATAATGTGGTTCCCAAACTTAAACAAAGAAACAGGTGTATATAGAGTGTAGAGACAAAGCCATTACCAGGAAGTGGATGCCCAAGAGCCTTTTTGTGATGTGCATGATGAAAAAGGGGTGCTCAGACTGAAATGTCTGCTCCACCTCAGCTGCAGCCGAGCTCCTGGGGACATTGATACATCCCATTCGACGCCGGGGCGCTTGAGTAGGGGTTGTGCGTTTCCTGGGAGACTGGGGGGTGTTTCGTCGCCGGAGTCATCACCGGACGTATCATACGTCCTTTCCACACCCGACGACTGAAAAATGCGAACGCTGAAGTCGTCTCTGCCCTTGTGCTTGAACAGCAGAATGTTAGATGGTTGTAGCTTGTATTCATGATAGAACCTCTGTCATCCCCTGTCGAGAGTGATCTCTTTCCACCCATTGGGGGTGCATGCAATCTTGTAAGAATGGTTAGACCCATCGGCGACCGTGACGTACAGATGGTTGCTACCTTTGGGGAGGAGCCCATTCGGTATAGGCAGACGCTGCATAAAAGGGAACATGAGGAGTGCGAGTAAGAGATAAAACAAAATCCCGAGATTAGAGTAACAAAAAATCGCAAAAATAAGAAGCGGAGTCGATAACCTACCATCGGCCGCGACATCTCTCCTGCCGCTTTGATAACCCTAAGGGCGTCACCTTTGGCGTAAGCTTCGGCCATTTCTTCGTCAGGGCACCAACACAGTGGATGAAGGGGATATTCTGAGTTAGAAGAACCTGTTCAGAGTCGATAGCGTATGAATCAGGCGGATATCAAGTCGAGATCTTATCTAATTCATTAGGGAAGTAATGTTTTGAGAATTGCAGTACCTAGAAGAATGTGCCGTCAGCAATTGATGAAGTCTTCTGCTAGAAGCCAATTGGTTTCGTGCCTCATGGGACAGAAGAAGTAATTAAGCTGTTGCCAGTTGCCACTCAAATTTATTAAAACCAAATATTTTAAATGGAAAATATTTATTTTTGTATATATGAAAAATTTTAATTTGAAATTACGCTTTATTTGGTTATTAGGTTTAAAAATTTGTAATATTATTGAATTAAATAAAAAAATTAATAATAAATTAAATCATTATGTTGGTAATTTGCAGTATTTATAAATTATAATTAATTTTTACTCTTATTATGTTATAAATCACCATTTATTTAAACACAGGAGAAATTAATTATAGTTTTCTACGAAACTAAATTCACATTATAACTACTATAGATTTAAACAAACGTAGCGATATGCACATTTTTTTTGATCGTTAAGTACCCTATAATATATATTTAACTCTCTCAGTTTTTACAATCTCGATAATCACGGATTCGTTTACACTTTTTTTATTCCATCGATTTTTTATTAGCAAGCTTATAGACAACAAAATCTTAAAATTGATTTGCGTTAGTCGCATAGGTTGTAACTTTTTTAAATTTTAAGTTATTTACAACTTATTGTTTTAATTTATAGACATTTTTATTTAGGTTGGTATTTTAAAATTTTAGGTTTTATTCTTAGGTTGTTATTATTGAAATTTGAGGTAATCTACATAAATCGTAACAGTTTAAATTTTAAAAATCAAAATATGCAACCCAATTTCGATATTTAATATTTAAGGTTCTTTAAGTAATTTTTGCGTGTTATTTTTAATTATTTATTTCCATTGTTCTTTACCCGTTTCGCATCATAGTTATATTGTATTCTTACCACAATAAGAATCCTATTTCTAACTTTATTTGTTTCATCGATAAAAAATTTCAACCATCGTTACTATCCATCTCTTTAAACAAATTTTAAATCAAATAACAATAAACTCAACAAACCTAATCATTTTCATGTTGCTAACACATTTCACATTATTAAAAATCAAACGTGGAAAATATCTGAAGTTTCAAAATATTTGTGCAGCAGCTGTTTACAAAATTGTCAGGTAGACAACGTTTTAAAAACAATTTTATTGTTATTAGCGACCCTAGTACTTACTTTAGAAAATTACTAATAACAAAATTAGGGATATATTGACTACGTAAACACCAAACACCAAACAGCAAACCGCAGACCACGTCCTAACCGTCTCCATTCCAATTGGAACTGCCTAATGATACCAGTTCACGAGGGAGTTATTGCAATTCCATAATAAATACAATAATTGTCCATAAACCATTTTCACAAACTTCCAGCAAACACTTTCTACCGTTTCGGCTACCACATTTATGATAATAAGTTGTATGCTCTTCAATTTACTCCGTATTAAATGGTATACTTCGATTCTAAAAAAACTTTCAACCATGACTGGAATGACTTTAAATTTAACTTCATTTGAAAGCAATGCACTGTAATCTATAACAAAATAACGCCTAGCTTCATGACTATATATGGATTGAAAATAATATATCATACAGATTGTAAGTATTACATAATATTGTAATAACGAGATAAATGTTAGAGTCACGAACCAAAAACATGGATAATAAACCCTTCACCACAAACCCTAAAACCGTCAACCACGAACCGTAACCAACAAACCCGAAACCCCAGAAACAGTTAAGGGTATGCCCAACACCAAACCAACGTTATCCACGGCCGTGCAAGGTCTCCCAACAAGCCAGCCGCTCCCTTAGGCGAGCGTTCTCAGCCTCCAGTTCAGCGACACGGGAGTCGATGGACAGACTACATATCCGCTCCAACTCCATAACACGTTTCCTGCAACTCTGAGCCACGTAGTAATTGTAGTCAAGGATCTCCTTCCCAGACTCTCCAACAACCGCTTGCAGGGATGATAAAGCAGCATCTTGCCTGGCCATGCGTTGATCGCGGGAGAACCTGCCGTAGCCCACAAAGTTGACTCCGTCCGGTGGGCCCACCACATGAACCACAAACCCATAGTAGCGGACGCCCTGGACGGATACGCAATCGCGGGGCTGAAACACTGGAGGCTCTGTCTTAAGGGCGTCGCATGCCCTCCGCAGCGTCTGCTCAAGGTCCTCCATGATGACAAACTGGTCAGGACTCACGGTGGGGACAACCTCTAGACTTCGAAATGACAAAAAACAATAACAATGAGTAGACGTAAAGGAAAACCGGGAAAGAAGATAATGTGAAATGTAAAACCCGGTTAATTAACGGCTAATTAACCCATAAATGAGAATTTATTCTAGAAAGCCTAAAATTTGATTTTTATGGCTAAATGTGATAGAGGAGACTGAGACGAGAATTTTGGTACCAATTTTATAGAATTCGGACCAAGATTGGACCGAACGGGCCAAACCGGGCCAACCGGACCCAAAGTGGGCCCTTGGCCCAACATAACTAAACCAAAACCCTAGTTTTCAGCACTCTCTCTCCTCACAACACTCAAATAACACGCTGAAATTGAAGAGAGGGGAGGAAGAACACTCTCTTAACTTCTTTCTCTCACTTGATCTTCAAACCACCATAACTTTTGATCTAGAGCTCCGATTGCCGCTCCGTTTGCGGCCACGCGTTCACCGCGGAGAGCTCTACAAAACCCATACAATTAATCTTGAGGTAAGCCACAAGTTTCTGTTCGAAATTCCAGCCCTTATTTTCGAGTTTCATGGGTAAAATGTTGAGATTTTGGGTTCTTTGATGTTATAGGACCCAACTCTCTTGAAGGAGAAGGTTAATCTTGTCTCCTTGGACCTTGGGTGTGGTAAGATTCTCAACCCTAGTGTGATTTGTGGTTTTATGATGTTTGGGTATTGAGATGTTGTGTATGGGTATGATGATTGTGGCTTAGGTTGTATATATGTGAATATTGGAGCTTGATTGGTGATTTTGAAAAGCTTGAAAAAGGGATTTGGTGGTGAAAAATCTGTTCTTGGAGGTGTTGAGGCCTTGAGAGCTTGTGGATAAGTGGTTTGGAAGTGCTCCGGTAGAGCTTGGGAAAATCGGCTAAGGTATGGTTTCGGTTTCCCGTATCTAATATGTAATGTGGTAGGAAATACTTAAGCTAGAGGCCCTAAGATAGGCATTGAATTGTTGATGTTGTTGAATGATTGAGATATATGATGTGGTCATATATGTGATGATGATTAGTGATGCCTTGGTGATATGATGTATGAGAAATATGCATGTTGTGATATATGCTTGATGATTGGTTATGGTTGAATTGTAGGTTGAACCATGTTGATGGTGAGTATGATGTTGATCGTGTACAATAATGATTTATTGGAATTGGTGTTGTTGAGAATTGGCATGAGGAATAGTATATGATATGTCAATGTGTTTGAGTTTGAGCCACTTGGGTGAAGTGAGGTAACATGATGAGATAGTGATTTTGGTAAGTTGTGGTAATGTGTCAATGTGTGAGTTGAGGAGGCTTGATGTTGAATTTGATATATTTTGATTGATTTCAAAAAAAATGGATGAAATTGGCATGTTTTGATTGATTTTGAAAAGAGTTGAAAATGGTTTGTTTTGAAAGTGGCATATTGTGGTTTTGTATGAAAATATGGTTTTTGGGCATACTTTGACGGGACATAACTTGGACTACGAATCTCCGTTTTGTACCAAATCTATTTAGAAATGAAATTGGATCCGGGATGTCCATGCCGTTCGAAGAACGGGTGAAAAATGATTTAAAATGAGGAAGTTATGTCCGTCGGAAGATTGGGGTTTAAATCTGTAAATTCTGCAGCTTTTAACTTAGAAAATTTTTAGCAGAATGACCCATTGCGCGTGGGCGCACCTGGCGCGTACGCGCCGATCTTCCAGAAAGTGCCATCCACGCGTGCGCGTGGTGTGCGCGGGCGCGCCGATGGTGCTGCACCCAATGCCCAGCCATTTTTCAGAGAGTTATGCCAGAATTGTGCCAGTGTTGTGCCTGGGGCACGAGAACACCCGCGCGTACGCGTGGTTGACGCGTGCGCGTCGATTGGCAAATTTGTAATCCACGCGTTAGCGTGCATGACGCTTGCGCGTCGATGAGTTTTTGAGGCCATCCACGCGTGCGCGTGGAGTGCGCGTACGCGTGGCCCTGTTTTCATCCCAAAGTTGATTTTTGAGTTTTAAAAGCCAAATCTCATACTTCTAAGCCTCCGATCTCACCATTTATGTCTTAAATCATTATGGCATGCCTAGCTATTAAAAGGGGCTAGTGAATGAGGTAACTTGCGAGTAAAGCAAGGGAAATATGAATGATCAATGAGGATCAAGATGATTATGTGAGATGCGGAGGATGGTGGTGGAAGTGCTTCTTATGCCATTGGCCGAAGGGCCGTGATTATTTGTGAATTGGCTGGTTCTGGATTGAACCATGAGCCGGAATAGCTGTGTATGCTATGAATATTGGCTGGTTATGGATTTAACCGTGAGCCGGAATGGCTGATATGGATGTTGATCCATGGATGAGGATTCATGCATGTTTATGCTGAATTGTTGATAATTGTGATTTGCACTTCCACTATCAGAGATACGAGTTTCCCTGGGTAGTAGCAGTGGCTAGCCACCACGTGCTCCAGGTGGAGACTTGATACTCTGTTGACCCTATGTCGTAAGTGTGGCCGGGCACTGTGAAAGACCCGGATGAGCTCGCCCCCGAAATATTCACCAGTGAGGGTGATGGATATGGATCATGTTTATGATCAAGTTTATAACGAGTATAACTCGAGTTGGGGATGCGCGACAGAGGGACAGTCCAATGGTTAGCGACCAGGACTTGTCGGGTTGGCTCTATAACCGACAAGATGATATCATCGGCCACTAGGGACAGGCATTCATCATATGCATACTATGTGAATTGTTTGAGATTGCCTATTTGACTGCATATTACTTGCTAATTGTCTAAATGTCTTAACTGCTCCTATTTGTATATTCTTTGTCTGATATAACTGTGCTTGCTACATTATACTCCTGCTGGTGGTTGGGAGGTGAGAAGGAATTGGAAAGGAAAGTATTAGTTAGACTGAAGAATCTTTAGTCAGATGCCCTTATATGGTTTAGCTTGTTTATAAGCTTTGAATTATCTGGAGGAAGTTCTAGGATTGCCTTTGGCTTTCCTCTATTATTATGTATTATATATGTGGAAGCTGTTACCATGCTGGGGACCTCTGGTTCTCACCCATGCGAATTTTGTGGTTTTCAGATGCAGGACGTGAGGTTTCCCGCTGAAGCATGCTGGAGACTTCTAGATTTGCGAAGATTCCTTGTTCTTGGGGACTATGTTTTTGGTTTATATGTTTTGCTTAGATACTTTTATCTCCATTAAATAATACAAACTGTGATGACTCCTCTTATGGGAGATTTTGGAGAATAGGTTTTATGTATTTGTGTCCCTTGGGTTTCCTTTGGGGTTTTCCTTATTTTTATCATATGTATATATTGCTATGCTCGGACCGGTTATCTTCGCAGCCGGATTTTGAGTCTGGATATTCCTGTTTTTGACACTCCTTTGTATATACATAATCTCACGTTGGTTTATCCTTGCTCGTTACGTTATCGATCGGAGTGTTGCGCTTTAGAGTTGCGATTTTTGTTTACCCCTTTTTCTACAAAGGCTCCTAGTTATAATCAATCATTCATACTACTATACGTACTAAATTTTTATTTTAGAGGTCGTAATACCTTGCCATCTCTGAATTATGACTTAAGCATAAGACTCTGTATGGTAGGGTGTTACATGAAACCGCCTACCGTCGTCGCGGAGAGGGGCGCTAGGGCCAGTTCCTCCGGAAGAACCACTTGCATCACCAACGCTGGGGCTCCACATTGTTCCAACCCAATGAACAGCGACTCACTCACTGAAGGATGTATAACAACCTTCGATCTTATTAACAAATTCCTCAACAACGAAGTAATCTCAAACATCAAACTTATTTATATTTATATATGACATGCCCCATCACATTCTCCAATCCAATTATGTATACACACTTATCTCATTCGACAGTCACACCGCTTCCCCAGGGCTTTAAATTCGATAATAAATGTATTAACCTCACCTAACCGTTTTTCCCACCCTCCACCATATGTTGAACGCTTTTTTATCTCTCATTAAACGCGTCTCATCATCTCCTCTCTATGTGATACACAAAACAAATTTCAAAAACACGAAGTTCACATCCGTGATATTAAACTACCGTAAACTATGCAGATTACATAAATAATTAACTATTAACTATTCATATATTAAACGGCTAAGTATCTGCCCGAAACTTTAACATTCTACTAGTTGCACGTGGAATAATGTATACAACAACAGCTTAACAAAAATATACCCATATTTACAACTTTTGTTTAAGAACGGCTGAACAATGTATTATAATAACATTAATAGAGTAAATTTAATTAGGATAGTGCTAGGGGAACATTGTTAAAAAATCTTCTGGTTCATCTATTCTTTTCCAATAATTAATACCATTCCCCATACAGTTTTCAGTTTTCACCATACTACACTTACGCTTACTCTAACGTTTAATATTACGAATGCGATACTCACAACGTATCTGCTACACTCAAGTTCAGGTTTCCAACAGGATAGGTGGACTTATAAATATGGAGCCTATCTACACTCCTATGCCACACTCCAAACACTTATACTCTAAAGACGTATCCCCATCCACATCGAAAGAGGAACCAACAGGAACAAACTGAAAATGACAATCCACTGTTGTACAAATATCGCTTTCATTCCGAACGACATCTGGGAAGCAATAACCATTAAAGTTGCGACAGACTCCATCCGATTCCTGTGCAGTCTCAAAATGACCTGTAAAGCTACACACGATGCGGGAGAGGCCGATATTGTTCACCGGAGTGTTTCCATACCACCCCCGCATGCGACGCCGTGGTGGTGGTGCCTCAACCCGGAAGCAAAGAGATTCTTTGATCGCTGCATGGCAGCTGGCAACCCAGAGCTTTTGTTTCGGGAGGCACTTCGGGAACTCTTCATCAGACGCAACGAAAACGTTGGCATCCAGATGCTGAACAGTGCAACAAGTACAGGCCATGCAGCAGCCAAATACGCAATGAGCATGATGTTGATGCTTCGCACGGACGACAACGTAGAAAAACAAAAAGGGCTGGAACTGTATCGGGAGCTTGATGCGGCTGGTTCACTCGCTGGCAGTAACGCCAGGTGCTTTTCAATTCTGACAGTATCGTGGCCAGGTGAGGTCCAAATGCCCCGTATAGAAGAACAACACACTGTCTGTGCCTCACCTAGGTGCTCCACCAAGGGCCACATGCCTCTTCTGTATGATTATCGCAGACGTGCAACAGAGCAAAACTCCGTCCATGCTTTCGGCAGGGCCGCTCATATCCCCTGCATCCAGTGTCGCGCAGACTACGACCTGTAAGCCTTCGTCAATCTCCCATGAGTTAATACAATTTAATTACAACCTGCATATTAAACATTAAATAAATGAGTTGCTACAATTGAATTTCCCATTTGTTTTATATTTAGTTTTGATAATTAAGTTTCGAAGTTTATAGATTATTTCATAACATTTTATTTCAACCGAAACCCTGCCCTTCATCGAACCAAAATTAGGCTACTTTATGCTCCTATCAAAACGACACATGTGAGCCCCACATTCGCTAACTTTCCTACCGTTGGAAATATTACAGTTGCAAAATTTTAATTTCCAGTTCAAATCACAGGCGCATTCCTCGTTGCCTATAAAAACCACCAAAACCAACCTCCCATCTTAAACATACTCAACCTCTTAAACCTCCCATCTATACTCTCCCTTCGAATCTCAACATGGTCCGTGCCAAGAAGAAATACTATGTTGTTTTCCTAGGAAGGGTCCCTGGTATCTATAGTTCCTGGCCGGCCTGTCATAGGCAAGTTAACGAATTTAGCGGCAACCTCCATAAGTCTTACGAAACCTTCGATGAAGCTCGTTTGGCGTTCGAACAATTCGTATCTGCCAAACAATTACAGACTCAGCTCACCAACAATGGTTCTCTAGTGCATCCAATGCATGCAACATCCATTCGACACAACCCATCACAGATCCCTGACCAACTACTCCCTTTCGACGAAGGTATACAGGAGCAACGTCAAATTGAAGGAGGGGACAACCACTCAACTGTCCGTCAAAGCAACCGATCCAACCAGAGGCGCCGCCAACAAAATCCCTACCACTTTATCCTGTTTATCTTCGTAACCATCCTCGTCCTATTCTTAACTCTGGTTAGGTGGTAGGCTCCTCTTAACCTTAGTTATAACAGCACCTACAAGCATGTGTTACCTGATTTGTAGCAGTCTTACTTTCCACTGTCTTGCATTGTTTACTTTTTAACGTATATTCTATTGTATTAATTAGTCTAATGCTCACTTCACGCATAACATCAGCTTATTATTCGAGGTGAACTGTTATTAACTCAGCGAAGTCTAGTTATTCATATGTGATTTTAGCAACTTAAGCCCTTAATCCATTTACCCTCCTCCTCTGTTCAGGATATCTGAACACATACGGTATATGCAGGCTAAGATTTATAGAAATCGACAAATTTAAATTGAAAAGCGATGATTTTTTGTTCATTCTGATATTTTACATTCCTAGTATGATAGAACGTAACGTTACTGAGGTTTTGATAAAACTTCTATTTTTTTTACAATATAAAAAGACAAAACGTCGCTATTGAACAATGAAAGATTGCTTCTAATTATGAAAAGCGACTACGTCATACGCGTTTTGTTAAAAAGACAAATTTGTTATACTATAAACAAAATAACTTACCCAATGTAAGTAACGACAAAAAACCACAAGAATCATAAGATCTGGTGCAATTGGGGATTGAGAATGACACACATTTAATTAATGATAATAATTTGACGAATCACACACAGCTACAAAAAATCTTTATAAACTAAAAACTGATATAGGAAATGCAAACTGCATAAAAGATTATTTCGTAGTACAATGCAACGAAGCAAGTAAGGGAAAAAAATGACTACATTATTTACCCACTCTCTGACACCTACAACTAATACGCAGAGATTATTAGCTGCATAAAAAAATGAAGACGGGAAAAAGATAAAAAACTTTCATGACAAACACAACTGCTTCACTTGCTAAAAGCTGCGTGAAAATGTATAGCACAAAGTAGAGGTGTAATTCATCTTTCAGCCCGACTGGGAAGTAGAAAACGAGACTTGATGAAATGGACGTGAGGAAAAGGAATGGCATGACATGAATTTTCCAAGTTAAAACAGTAGTGCACCTCCATGATGGTTAGATTATTGACAGTCATGGATCCGATTGAGACTGTGTTTCTTCATTGAAGCTAAGTCTAAATACAAATAAATTCCGTACAACCCGGTTGTAACATGTATAGGAAACAGACATTTCTTTTATAGTTTCACCATTCTGTAATGAATTGGAGAAGATCTTTCACCAACTCCCTGTCATGAAAGTGACACATTTGAGTTAAAAGTGTTGAAAATTTAAGGCATGTTTGGAAATCTAAAAAAATATTGACCGAAAAGAACAATACAGAACATAAAGTTGGCGAAAACTAAGTCCAAAACAGCTAAAGTGGTTCATCGGCTTTTGTATTTTCTTCATCAAATAAGAAGAATAGTTTTTAAAGGGACAATAGAAAGTCAAGGGAGGTTCTTTAAACGATTCATAAAGATATATAAATTTTCAAAAAAAGGGAAGAAGAAACATTGGCATAACGATGGGAAAAACAACAAAAAAAAACAAGAACAAAACAGAAGCATACCTGAACCGGATAAGCATAGAAGACAAACATGGGTTCCAGCCAACACAGCAAACCGTGTCTTTGCCTTCCACTAAACAAAACACAAAACCCGTGGTTTGTTTTACATAGCAAAACAGAAAGAACCAGACTTGAACCTTCAAACAATGTAAGAGAACAGAAGCAACCGAACCTATGCTTGTCACTAAAACTGAAGAACCAAGGCAAAACAATGCAGGAAGATGCAACATTAGTCTGATGCTAATAAAGCTTTCACTGCAATAAAACTAGCAAAACTGAACAAAAAAATGGGCCACAAGAAGATACACAATCTAAAGAAATCTACAGTAACGTTAAATTCAGTAAGTTTATTTCCAACAGAGAAAAAAGGATGAATATATACAGCCTCATGGCCCCAGCGAGGTCAACAAACACAGTCACCTGTTCGGCATGTCACGTGAATGAAATTTATAAGGTACAAACACTGAAACAAGATGGCAACAACATATATGTACCTCTCCAACAAAATCTCCTTTTCATGTTGCGCAGAATGTAAATCCCGTTTCTGAAATTTGGTCACTTTAAATTGCTTCGCTGTTGCCCTCCCTCCTGACGAAAATAGGATTTATAGCCAAAGACGACGGTACATGTCGGCATAAACCTTGCATTCTTCCCCGTATTTTCCAATGCGCGCACGCAACATTTTCTAATCCCCCGTTGTGGGCCTCGTCCTCGGGAAGTCAGCGAGAAAGACATGCACATAAAAAAAATTCACTGTATATATTATTTCTATTGCGTAAATTTTCGACGGCAAAAGAGATTATAAATCATATCAGTTTCAATTTCCTGCATTCCTATTGGATTTTCGTGCTAACAACAATCATTATAGACCATGTTGGCAACATCACGAGGTACCATCGAATTTCTTAAAACAGAAATTTTCGAGTAGCCTGCGGAAACAAATATTGTTAGAGCTACCAACCGGGATAAAATAGAAGTAAAATGGAGCAAGAAAAAAAATGATAGTGTTTGACTGAAAGAACGCTGAGACAGAGTTGTAGAGTGATCGGAACTAAAGCAAGAGTTTCTCGTGGCATTTAAGTACAAAGGAGAATCCAAATTTAAATCCGCGGCGATTCGTTTGACTGCCTCCGAAATTGATTACTCAAGTTTCAGAGGTTTCCATAGTGATCACCATCATATGAATCGGAAAATTATTTCCCATACAGCGGTCATCTTCATGGAAACTTATCAAACTTGAATAATCAATATCGGAGTCACTCAAATGAATCACCAGGAATTTGAATTTAAATTCCCCGTTATACTCAAAAACAACGAAATAATCTTGCTTTAACTCCGATAAGTATACAACTCCGTAACGACCTTCATTCAAACAAACGCTAAAATCTTGTCTCTACCTCCATTTTACTTCTATTCCATCCCCAGCTGGTAGGTCCAACAATATTCAAGTTTTCAAATTACATTACAATAATTCTTTGATCTCTAACTGGCAGAATAAAACATAACCAAAAAGCCAGAAACTTCTGATGCAACATGAAACAAACCGAATCATCGACTTATTCACCATTTTCGGGCACCAAACAACTATTTGTGAATTTATTTACCAGCACTAATCCCCTTCTTAATTAATTATTTAATAATTGTAAGGCAATCATCAACTGATTCAAAAATATAAATGAAACAAGGACAAACTTCAACGTCACTCACCTCGCCAATTGATACACACGAACTGAATGGCCTATGGCAGAACAATATTGGTTTTGCATCCAGATCTCTCATCCCATACATTACGGCAGTATTCTACAACCAAAAATTTACATAAAATAAATTCAACAAACGAATAACCTCATTCATAACCAAAATTAGAACTTCAGGATCTCCGAATACAGGTGGTTATACTTACAGTTTTTCCAAGGTCTGGGTGTGCTTCCTACACTTGTCCCACCACACTGCACACTCGATCGGTAATCGCTGACATAAACACTCGGGATTTCATCCACCTAATACAACCGACTTCCAGATCCGTCGGAAGGCATCTCTCTCAGCCTCTATCAAACAGATTTCAGATTAACCAAATTTAGAGGAAGTTTGACATCAACAAAGATAAAGATCACACACCTGAATGGGAGAAGATGGGCCCTACAGCTTAGGTAGCAAACAACAACGGCAACCCATTTCTATCCGTATCATGCATGCAGCTGGAACTACTAGATCTGCCAGGTATTAAGTTTCAATTACAAACACTGTTAATGACAATCAATCGGCTATTTGAAACAAAATAAAATGACAAATTCAAAGAAATGCAAAAATTCAAAAACCATGATATCAATAACAATTACCAGGAAATTCAAAGAAAACTACACTGCATTACACACCAAACAAAAGAAATCGTTCAAATTAATACCTAAATTGGAGCCTCCATATCTGGAGTCGAACGGGTTCGGTTCGCCGGTATGCCACTGTTGGGAGGGGATGGTCCACGCTTCTTCTTCGCTCTCCGGCGCTGCTTGGACGCGGTTCTTCAATGGGACTCCCATGGGATTAAGGGGCGTCGGTTCCTGGGACTGGGAGTGGCTGTGAGGTGCTGCTTCCGCGCGACTTCGACGGTTTGCGAGGGACTGGGATGACTGCGTGGGGTTGGGTATCGCGTTTAGAGAGCGCGGTTTCTAGTTTCTTCTACCATGGCTGCGCTAGGTTACGACTAATGATATTTAGGTAATCAAATGGGGGTGGGACATGGTTTTTATACTTGACCCGATCCAACATCAACAACCAGGCCCATGCCTTTTACTCCACAAAAAAACCAACTCCATGCTACCATTCCACTACCGCGCTGGCTTAATAGCTGCGGCTCAATAATTTAACAACACACCACAGCTGCCCCCAATCTCAATAAATTACTGTAGGTTTTGCTTGTCACCTTTTCAATAGGTTTTGGGAACACCTTGCACCCTTTTTCTATGATTCTACACCATAATAATCCTAATAAATCTACACCCTCAACGTTTTTAATGATATATCTCAAGGGTACTGCACCCTAGATCACCAAAGATCCAAAAAAGTGGTCTGGACCATCTGAAAACTTTCCTAAAATATAATCTCTCCCAATTTATTCTATAGATAAAACCAAAAAAATACAAAATAAACTATTTAAGATTAAAAAGTTATACTTTATTGTCTAAAATAAAAATTCAAACACACACTTAGTCATTACTCATTAGTGTTACAGTGTTACTGTTTACTGTTTTGTTGACAGTTGACACGCACCGGAGACTCGACCAAACAAATTTATTCGCCAATGCATGGGCACAAACCAACGCACACACCAATAAGGGCCACAAACAAATAAGTAACAAATCCTCCTCCCTCCCTCCCTCCACGCTCCCTCACTAGCGCGTGTAACAACACACCCTCTCCAATCCAAATTCCAAAGGGCACCATTTTCTAATTTTCTTCTCCTCGGTCACACCCTCTTGACTCCCCTCTCATTTCCGCCGGTGACCGAAAAACTAATTTAAGAAAAATAAATAAAGCATTCCAAATTCCTTTGTTTTTCATCTCACCTTCATCTCGCCGCGAAATCTCACGCTATTTTATCGCCAATTTCCCTCCCCTTCAATATCGCCTTCTTCAGCGTCTTCACTCCGATTCCCCCTGCTAACTGGTGCTTTTTTTTTTCTCTCTCTCTCAATTCTGTTTGAAATTCAATCGATCTTGAGGCATGTCAACTTTTTTATTTTGGTGATGATTTTATTTATTATTAATTTGTATTAGTGTGATGTGAGACTGTTTGAATGGATTTCTATGCCATATTTTGTTGTTTGTTATGTGAGAGTGTTTAATTCGCTTCTTTTTTTTTTGGGATTATTTTAACAAACCCCCCCCCCCCCCCCTCTTTCTCTCTCTCTTTTTCTTGTCCTGAGCTTCTAACGTGAACTTCGTGGAGATAGTAGCCAATAGGGTAAGAAGCTGAAAGGAAAGATAATTGGTAGAGAACACTCGTACGAGGTTCTATTTATTTATTTAATTTTAAGTAGAAGATTTAATAGCAATAATAAATTTTTTTTTTGAGAGGAACCAGAATTTTTTTTTTTGGGTCATGTATGGCTTGTAAATCACTATGTTATGATGATGATATTGGAAGGAATAAAGTTGTCAAATTTGTGTAGCTGATAACACCTTATAGGAATTAGTTGTTGGTTGTTATTGTTTCAAATGCCATTAAGACATTTTTTTTCTCTCACACTTCGGAGGGAGAGTTGGTTATGGAAATGAAGCTATACCAATTCTATTTTGTATTTACTAGAGCAGTCATAGACAAACTTGTCTTGGCAACCATAGATATTGCTAACAACGAAAGACTAGGTCTCAGAATCTTCACCTTGGGAATTCAGATTCTTAACTACCATCAGGAAGTTTATTTTGTTTGGGGTTGAAAAGTAAGCATTGACCAATTGTGTATTTCACAAATTTTATGAGGTTTGTTTTGTATCCCAGTATTGATCACAAGAATAAAGTGGTGGTTCCATATTCTGAGTGGCTTATAGTTTTTTCCTTATAATTTTTGTTACTGGAACTTCTTCACGATTCTGATTTTTCAATACTGTAAGTACACAAAACAACCAAACGTGAGCCTGAAACTTGCAAGACAGATAGAGAACAAGGGTTTAGGATTTTGCGGATTGTGAATTCTTTGTGGACTGAAATCGTTATGAACTACAAATTATATCATTGTTGAATATTTATTTTTCATATAACATTGACATGGGTGTTTACATATAGTATATCTATATTTGACTATCAAGCTTTGGCATGTTTATAGTATTGGATTGATAAATAAGGATTTACTAAAGGACTAATTTTCTAAATTTTTGTCTTACAGACTAAAGAGTGCCTTTTCTTTCACAGATCTGAAGATTGATGACAACAAGTCTGCATCAGGCATCAATAGCTGAAAGCAATTTGTAAGTACTTTTCTGGTTAGCATTAGAAGGAGTGAGAATGCAAAGTCTAAGATTTTATTGGTTGTCTGATAACTGATACCTATTATTTTCTGGTTTTCTTTTTTTGGTAAAAAATTAAGGCAAATAATGGAAGCCCGTCCTTCTATATCCATTGAAAGATCAAGTGCGGAGAAACTCAATGTTATGGGGATGTCTGGAGTACTATCTTCATCCTTGGCAGTCCTTCCAACACCCCTAGAAGAGACATATAATAAGTTGCCTGATTCACCTCTTGCTTTTGTAGAAGAAGGGCTGATGAGTAGACCTTTAACTCATTCCGGTCATTTAAATAACAACGGAGCAGTTGGACATATCTTTTCATCTTCTCCTGGATATTCAACTGCTCTTCACCATTCATCCCTTTCACCTCATGAAAAGCATTCTAGAAATGCTCACATTATTTCACATTCATCAACTAACATGGCTACATTGCCACCATTTTCTTCAAATAGTGGACCACTACCTTCCAAACCATCAAGCCATTTTCCTAATGAAAACAGTGCCTCCTGGCATACTGATTCTGTGCCAAGCTTTCTGGATTTTCCTGCAAATACCTCCATCGATAGTGGTAAGGTAGAAAGTGGTGCCTGCACTATCATGGCATCTGAGGAATATTGTAAGCAAAATGATTGGCAGGAGTGGGCTGACCAGCTAATCAGTGATGATGATACTTTAACTTCTAATTTGAATGACCTTCTTGCTGATAATGTTCCAGATCCTGAGCCAAAGGTTAAGCTTTTCATAACTGAAATCAATATTAGCTTTCAGAGGAAACAGATTAGTAATTTATTCAAGGAGTGTCTTAGGGTCTCATGTTGTTGCTTTAGGAGCCATTCCAGGTTTCAAAACCATCTTTGCAATTACCAGGACATCCATCCGAAGGCCATCAACAACTTCCTGTTTCATCTGAAGAAAATTGCGCTGGTGCTGCCCCTTCTTCCTCAGCAAAATCTGCTCCTTCCAAGCCACGAATGCGTTGGACTCCAGAACTTCATGAGGCCTTCGTGGATGCTGTCAACCAACTTGGTGGGAGTGAAAGTACGTTTGTATCTCTTTCTTAAGTCCAGAGATTCTAAGCTTCAGTCCTTCATGTGTTGCTCTTTTTTTTTCTAATCTACAGGAGCTACTCCTAAGGGTGTGCTGAAGCTCATGAAAGTTGAAGGCTTAACTATATATCATGTCAAAAGCCACTTGCAGGTAGGTGTACTTTGCTTGACTCCCTTGATTTATTTGCTGGCTTGTTATTTTGCTGAAGTGTATATGACTTGAAATGCAGAAATACAGGACAGCTAGATATAGACCCGACTCGTCTGAAGGTACATAACATATGCATTGTAGTATGTGAAGCTGCATGCATAAATTACAAATATTTCTGACATTGGTGTAAATTATGACCGTAGGATGAGCTTTTGCAAAGTATTCAGTAGGATTAAAATCAATATACCATACTTCATTTAATATCTATTAATTCCTAATACTGTTCATTCAGTGTCTAGTTAAGAAAAATCCTCTTGAATTGACAAATTATTTAATGATGTAAGGTTTTTACATTGGTGTCCTTGGGTCTTAAATTTTGTCTAGTTAAGTTTCCATGGATTCGTTCCCTGTATTTGTCAAGTTTTCTAAATGTAGAAGCTGTTGCACAAATGTGGATAAAAATACAAGTTTATTTGTCCTAAGGACTGGATATTGTTAAATTTTGCTATCGAACTTTAGTTCTGCTTTTGATGTTTGAAAGTGGTATGAGTGGTTTTCTGAAGTCACGCCCTTCAAATCTAATGCCATTCCTCCAGTATTTAGTCAGCTAATGTACAGTTTGTTGACTACTGTTGACAGGAGTCTCAGAGAAAAAAACAAGTTCCATTGAAGAGATGTCATCACTAGATTTGAAAACGTAAGTAAACTCTGTACTCTTATTTTATATACTCCTGTTATGTAATGTTAATATAAATATTGATAGTTTGATACATTGCCTAACAAAATTGTTGATACATCAGATTGTTAGACAACGTTTCATTCTCTAATGTGACGTTGCTGGTACAAATGTTACATAAGCTGAAGATTAAATAGCTTATGATCTGTGGAAGCTAATTGATTTTGAAAATAAACCCAAATTATATGTGTAGCTTGTTCTGTAGAGGGCATAACTTGGTTTTATTTTTTTTGCTTCAATAAGTGGGCATAAGTTTTGTCATCTCTCATTTGATGTTAGTTCGTTGTTTATTTAGTTTAATAATGCTAGTTAGTTTCATTTGGAGTGTTACACACATAAATCTCATGCAAGATATGTGTAATTTAGTTCTGTAAATTCATCTTTCTGAAGAGACTTATTGCCCATACCATACTACTAAGTATGAGAAAAGTGCATATAAGCTGGAAACTAAGGGATGATTGTAAAACAAAAGTAAGGATTAAAATAAAAGAGAGAAATCGTCAAGAAGTGATCTTGCAAGGACTATAACTGATTAGATTAGGGATCAAGAAGTGTTCTGTTAAGAGTATTCAATAGTCCACGATTAAGGCTGCAATAGGGAGCTTGGGTCATTATTGAGTGGTTTTATGTGGGTTTTTGGTCGTATGTCACACAGTAATTCTTCAGCTGTCTTAACGAATACCATTGGTGACAGTGGCATTGATATCACTGAAGCTCTGCGACTGCAAATGGTGGTTCAGAAGCAGTTGCATGAACAACTTGAGGTATGACATTTTATTCCTTCAGGAACTCCTGACGTAGTTAATGCATTCCATTTAAACCAATATGTTGTTCAGAGGTTTGTTGCAAGCTCTGTTTCTGCTGCCACTGTCTTTACTATGGAAAATTCATGTTTTATAACATTGATGAGAGATTAAACTTCATTTAAAGGCTTTGAAATGTAAATGAAATGAACTATTAGTGAGTTTTAGCTTGGTGATAATCTCCTATAAAGAGAGGAGTTAGTTTTTCTACCCTTGCGCTTGTTCTCTGTTTGCTTCCTATTTTGTAAGCTCTTTCCCGAAATGCATTGTCTGAGGCATCCCACTCGGTTCTCTTATGGTATCTTTTTCTTTGATCTGATTCACTTCTTTTTCTGTTAGATTCAAAGAAATCTACAGTTGCGAATAGAAGAACAAGGAAGGTATCTCCAGATGATGTTTGAGAAGCAATGTAAACCCGAGACTGAAATGTTTAAGGCATCATTATCTACTGCTGAAAATCCATCTGGATCCTCTTTGGATGCCATGCAAGATGTTCCAGCCAAAAGCGCATCAATGGTGGACAATTACAAGCCAGGACCTGATCAAGCTATCGGCAGCACCACAGTTGTGGAAGGCTCAGTGGAAATAGGAGGGAAACATGATTCTCCCAAAACACAAATTTCTGAGAATCCTAAGCAGCATGCTAATGCAAACGACGATGCTGCTCAACCCTCGAAGCGTCAAAGAAAAGATGAGTAAGCCATCTGAGCTGCCGCATCTGCAATGAACTTACAATATTGATGCATGGATTATATTTTAGTAAGAAATACTATACTGAATGATGGATAGAACTTCATAACCTGATGAGTTCTCTAGCCACATGAGTTCTTGGATATGTATTCTAAAACATTAGGTAAAGTTGACTCAATCGGTTGAAATGCTTGGGATCGAATTCTGCTATTTGCAGTCTGCCATGGTAGGTGATCTGTAAATACCATTGTTATGTTGTTATTGATGCTGCTGTAGCTGAACTTGGTGATATCATTGATATCGTAGGTTCAATGCTCTACTAGGTCACTTATCTCCTTTCCTTCCATAGGACACCTCTAATGTAAAATAAATTATTGTGATTTGAGTTGAAATTTTGATTATGATATTCTTCAACACCATTATTTGGTGGTATTCTAGTCATGTGAGGATGAGATTTTCTAATGTTGAGATAATGAGAAGACATCAAATAATACTTCATAGGTGAGGAATCCCAAATAAATATGAACTGTTTCTTTTAATTGAGGAAAAGAGGATGCTTCCTCTTCCTAGTTCTTATCATTGTCAATTATAAGTACCTTAGGACTTACTTGCCGGTGGCTTTAACAATGGCATCACGTCTGTTACCAATTCCACACGCTGTAGGTTGTTTACATGACATGTTTGATATTTCCTTTTCCTTGTAAGGACATGTTTCGTTTTTCATGTTTAGGGTGTGTTTGGAAGAAAAATTTGATTTTGACTGCTTTAATTTACTCCAATCACTAATCGTTATATATATAAGTGAAACGTTACATCCAGTAAGAGCTATTTATTACGACATAATCTTAACGTAGATAATAACCCATTGAAGATGGAGAAATTCTCTCTCAGATAATAGATTCCAGGTTCAAAGGTCATCCCAACTTTCGCTATGCGTGTCAATCTGTGTCAGGTTTTTCTTGAAAAAATTGTAGGCTTGAATTAATCAATCAAATCTTCTTTCCAAGGTTGTTTCCTCTCCCAGTAACAATTTCATTTTCACCGATCGGGTGAAGGTTCTTCGGGATGCCTTTTCAACATTTCCATAGCCTCGAGATAAGCCTCAAAGTGGTCCCTAAAGTTGCATTCAAGTCTCAAAGTGGTCCCTGAAGTTGTACTCGAGCCTCATAGTAGTCTCTGAACTTAAAAGTTACTCATATTCATCCCTGAAGTTGCACTCCGGGACTCAAACTCATCCTTCTGGCAATTTCTGCCCACCTGGCGCTACTGGAAAGCTGAGTTGGCCTCTTTCCTGACACGTTGGCATAACAGAAACGACGTAGTATTTGTTGTGGCGCCAAAATGACATGAAACGACGTCGTTTCACGCTAAAACCCCCTTCCTCAACGTTACCCTAACGAATTGTCTCCCCCCTCTCAAATCACAACACAAACACAGAAGTCTCTTCTTCTCCACTACACTCATCAATGGCGTCTGTGCGATTGTCGTTCACGCCACCTTCCTCTCTTCCGGCTACCTTCTCACCGCCATCGGCCCCCAAGCCCTCTTCGACGACGCCCTCTCACATCCCTCCACTGGTAACACTTTCACTAATTCTCCGTTTTTGTTCTCTCTTTTTTCTTTAACGAAATCATTTAATTTCAATATATTTTATCTGAAATATCCAAATATCATTAATTATCACTCTTCTTTAGTGAAAACAATTGAAAATTCTATTTTCGTTTTCACTTCTTTCTTTGCAAGAACCAGAAAACATAGAAAGTAAAAAGGACAACGTGTCCTAAGTTTGTAGCACTAGCTATGTAGAACAATTTTTATCTAATCGGTGTAAGAAAGTTTTATAAGATTATTTGTTCTTGAGTTGATGATTTATTGAAAACCATCAAATACTGATATGTGATTGATTGAGTGAATTACAGAGGTTCATTATTTAGATTATAATGTAAATTTGAGCTTTCTAAGGTGGTAGCGGTTAATGAACCATGATAACCACAAATAATGGCAATTCATGCCGGAAAATTGCACTATTCTTGGGCTTTTATACTAGACGAAGGATTAGGCTATGCAATCTAATATGAGGATCAAATCAATTAAGCTGAAGTTAGAAGATATCTTGTGGTATCAAGAGAAGATGTAGCAAATTGATATATGCAGCCTGAAGCTTATAATTAGTATTTATTGATCTTTTTAATACGTGGTTTGTGATTGTGTGTAGAGGAGGTGTCTGTAGAGAACTGGAACCAACTTGACCAAGAATATGTCTTTATTTATGTCAATCCAAAAAAGGTTTCAAATAAAGTGTTGGTAAAGTGCCTCGTCATGAATGAGAAGTTACTCATTGATGCCTTGAAGGAAGGGTCTTCTGACCCTGCACACCTTGAGATTTGGTAAGCCTCTTTTTTTCCCTTCAAGCTATAAATTCTTCAAGATTTTTCTTTCATTTGCTGCATTGCAAAATTAAAATTTTTGTAACTGACCAACCTGGTTTTCTTTATTTGTGTTGAATTGGGCTACGTTGAAGTTTGGAGCTTCTATTTGTTGATGACTTATTTTATTACTCTTTTTAATTAAATAGAATTTTCATTCTTGATAGAGGAAGACCAGAAACTAAAATATAATGGCTATGGTGGGGGCAAAAAATCATACATGATTTTTAGTAAAAACTGAAGTACTGAATTGTGATTTGAAAACCTTTTGAAATTAGAGTTTGTATTCTGTATTATCAACTTTTACCCTTTTCCCCATTCCTTTCTTTGTCACATCAAATATTAAGATAGAATAGTTAAGGGAATAAAAAAACCACCAAAAATATTTTGTATATTCGTTCTATGCTACAAATTTTAAGCTTGTGTGTATTGAGTTTTGTTGCACAAAGGTTATCAGCTTTTATTTCTGGGTGAAGTCGGATATATTGTGAAAATTAAAATTTTTTATGGTTAATCGTACTTCTTGTGAATTTACGGTTATGTCATGATATGGTGCTTTGATTTTTCTACATACAGTGTTAGGGATTATACTATAACAAATGAAAGCAGCAATTATTCTGAGCAGTTCAAGAATTTGGAGCAGCTATTGAGAAGACTAAATCAGGATATCTTAGCCAAATTAGCCAATTGTTTTGTTATGATTTATTTAATAAGCCTTCTTCTTTTGATTTTTTTGTGTGCATTGTGCTAAGTTGTGTAGTACTTTTTCTTTTATTTTTGTTTATCAATCGCTTTCAATACCTACTTTCTTGAAATAACTAATGGAGTCATTGTTTCATAAATACACTGTTTTCAATACCTTCAATAGGCTGCTGTTTATATGTGCTGAATTATTCCTGGGCTGATGGTGGTTATACATGCTGCATAATGTCTTGTTTGTATGTAATAGTGCTGTTTAGGGACTAGTCTGATGTCACTTACATAAGTTTAGGGACTAGTTTGATGTCACTTATAAAGGTGTAGGGATTATTTTGGTGCTCGAAAACAAGTGTCTGACAGCTTTTTATAAAAGTGAAGGAATAAAAAAGTTGGGTCCCGATGTGGTCTGGTGACCCAGACTATGAGAAGTTCGAAGTTCATGGCTGGCCAACCAACATAGTTGTCGAAGTTTTCCCTCTAAAAAGAAAGTTCTCCAAACATGATGAAAAAATAACTTCAGGGAGTAACAATCCACCAGGAAGCAGTCAACCAGCAAGGAATCCCCCACCTAACCCTATGCAAGGTGCAACACAGAGAAATGCTACAAGGCTTGCAAACTTCATGAAGTTTGTGTCCACCCCTGAATTCAAGGAACCCAAGCACAAAAAATGAAGATTAGGATGATTATGTTTAGGGACAGGGGACACATGGTGTCTTTATGTATCTATTTTGCTGAAGTCTTTTTTACCATGTATGCTTTCTTAAATATTGTCCTAGTGTTTGGGATTTTAGTATCTGAAACTTATGTGGTCAAAATATTAACAACTTTGATATACTTGGTGTTTTGGCTCTATAATGCCTTTTTTGGATGAAACATTACCAATGTGAATTATGATTTTCTTGAATTGAATTTTGTTAGCTTTTTGGTTATATTTTGTCCTGTGTTAGAGAATTAAGAGTAATTTAGACCCTGTCCATTTCCATTTCATTGAACAGAAGTGTAGGAACAGAAGTATGCATATAATCAAACACTTTAATTTGCATTTCTTTCAAACAAAAGGACAGGAACAAGTACATAAACAACATATGCATATAACATGCATGTCATTTGTTTTTAGCTAGATACAGTTGACCCTGTTGTCTATCCAACTTTAATACAAGAACAACTACAATCAGCAGCATGAACACAAACATCAAAATCCCCCCCATTTTTAGAACCCTAATTTCAGCCTCTAATCTATCAAATTTTCAAGCAATATTCATCTTCCATTCTTCATTGTCAATTGAATGCCTTGTTCTATCATATCACATGCTATGACATCTTCTTCCAAAACTTTATCAACCCACAAAAAAATGCACACAATTTCTTACCCACAGTCTGCACAGCCAAGAAAATTCAGTCAGCAACTTTTATATCCATGAATATCGCAATCAATAACAATAATACTTACATTGTAGTTTGGGCAACCCAGGAACGGTCTCCCTGGATTAGAATCCATCCCTGACCACCACAGCACTAGTCTCGACCCGCAGCCACACCATTCTGGCAAACGCGATTCTCTATTTCTATTCATTCTCCTCATGATGCTTCCAAATGATCGTGGATTGTTCGAGCTCCCAACTGCATTGCTCGCGCTTGCCATAACAGTCGGGCTTCAAAGATGAGGAAGACAAGAACAGAGAAACGAAGAGAAGAGAAGACAGAGCGCTGTGGGCTTCAAAATTGGAGATTAGGGTTTTAACTTGATTTGAGGGACCAAATTGATTCCGGACAGTTTACTCTGCCACATCAGCTAGCCGTTGTAATGCCCACGTGTCACGAAGCCTGCCAACTCATCTTTTCGGTAGCGCCAGGTGGGCAGAAATTGCCGGAAGGACAAGTTTGAGTCCTAGAGTACAATTTCAGGGATGAATATGAGTAACTTTTAAGTTTAGGAACTATTATGAGGCTCGAGTGCAATTTCAAGAACTATATTGAGGCTTATCTCCCATAACCTCTTGGGTTACGTTTAAATTCTCTCTCTCTTTTTTTGTTTTAAGTCATAAGAATTTGGTTAGGTGTTATTAAGCTGTTAACAATTTTTTTTTAATTTTTTAATATGTTTGATAAATTTAAAAATAATAGAAAAATAAAAGAACATCTTTTTTTGGAAGTTACCGTTTATATTTTTTTTATAATTTATATTTTTTTGAAAAGGTTTTTTTTATTTTAAAAAATATTTTTTACATCATAAATAAATAAATAAATATTTTTATATTATTGTACTCAAACATAATTAATAAATAATTTTTTTTATATGAGATATTCAAATATAATTCTTTTATTTTTCTAAAAGGTCTTTAAAAAAAATTACTAAAAAAAATATCTTTTTCTTAAACATTCACCTAAATAAGTTAGGGTTGGTCTAATGGTTAATTTACTAGTAGTGTTAGAAGTTTGAATCTCGTTTTGTATATACAGTAATCGATTGCCAGCGACAAGCAGACAAACCTTTAAATGGAGTATCAATTCGCGACAAATTAGTTATTAAACTAATAATTTTAATCCATAATTTTAGAAAGAACAAAAAAAATATTATCCAAATTTAAACCTCTTAGTTCTTTTTACTCATCGATTATTTCTTGTGGACACTCGTTCGGTCATTAACAAGTATCATTAACAAGTCATCAATGTATTCATTATGATCAGCCCCAACTACTTGTATACATGTTGATATACATACAAGCATCAATTCAACTTTTGCCAATCATATTAATGTCGCATTAGTAACACATAATGGTGATTAAAATGAGACATGCATATAGGAGGCAAACAGCCTAAGGTCTCGTTTGGATGAAAGGATGGAAATAAAAAAAAAGAAGGAAATAGAAAGAAAAAAAAAAGAAAGAAAGAATTTGGATATATTTTTTTTTGAATTGTTTGAATGAAAATAAAAAAAAAGAATAATTTTTTTTATTTGGTTAGAAAAAAAATTAATATTAAATGATATTTTTGTCTTTGTATTATAAAAAGAATATTTTATTTATATGAATTTGCTATTTAATTTAAAATAACTAAAATAAAATAAAATATATTAACACAATTAATAATTTAAAGATAGATCATGAATCACAATTTAGTCAGTATTTCACATTTTGTTATTAAAAAATTTTTGTAAAAATGATACTCAACAATATATTTCACTACTATTGACAACTAGTGAACAAGGTCCAATAATAATGTTACAAGTGATCTTAGCCAAAAAGGTGATTATGCAGGATGGAATGGAAGTGAGGTACCCCAGCTCTTGGTGCAATAGGATGGCACTCCTCAAGTCCTCAAGAGCTTGCCACATGGGAAAATGCTAAAGAGTTTATGAAGTTTTTTTTTTCACTTCAACCTTGAGGATAAAATTGTCTTTAAAGGAGAGAGTATTATAATGAGTAAAAAAACAAAGTAAGGACACAAAAGATAATTCAACTACAAAAAAAAGTTAAATGCAGAGTTAGTTAGAGTTGAGGGACAGATGGCAGCAAATCAAATAAAAAAAGAAATACATAAAAGTTTAAGACAAAGACAAACAAATACTCAATTTAAGGACTATGTGCTATAGACAATGAGTGATAATCCTTTTTCTGCCTTAATATTCTTCTCTTTCTTCTACTCTTTCTGGTCACTAAATCTTCTTTTTATTGTTAGGTTTATTCCCTTTGGAAGAAGACTTGAAGGCTTGTGCTACGTCTAATGTTTGAAAACTTTCATTAGCTTCATTGAATTTCTTATATGGTTGGCTACTGTTACATTAAAAAGTCATTATGAACTCTTGCTATTAATTCTATTTTATTCTCCTTCAGTTACTTTTAGTTACGTTTCATGCTGTTGCGGCGCTGGTGCAGCCTGTGGTGGCGCCGCCTTAGCAGCATCCTCCTCTTTCTTCTTCTTCTTAGCAATGGTCTTCATGATCTCCTCCTTTTCCCTCTTCAGCGCCTGCTTCCTTATAACATCGGTGTAGGTACTGACAGAAGGGTCCAGTGTCTTCTCGCCAACAGAGAAGAGATTGTGGTGCTCCAACGAGATTATCTGCTTGAGACTCCTTTAGCGATATTGATCCTTCCTGTCAATAATCTTCTATGGCTTCCTGATATCCAATTCGGTGTTACCGTCACCATTACCGGCACCAAGCATCTCCTTGAGCAAAGATTTGGGGGGCAGTATAGGAGGCAAGCTTGCGAGCAACCTTACTATCCATGGCGTTGATATTCACTTTTTAGAAATACTGAAGAGATTAAAATTATGTATCCAAAATCTAAAATTTTAGTTTTAATCTCTAATCACTAAATACAATACTAAATCATATTTTCGCAATCTGAGTTCCAACTAGCAGCTCATATAATACCAAATGCATACTTAGAGTGCTTTTGAAGATGCGAGATGTTGGGGATGAAGCGAGGGACAAGTAAGGATGATAAATGAGTCTTTTGAGTACGAATAATCTTCCTCTCCCCTATTCTTATCCCAGTAAAAATGTCTTTCTTTTTTCATTTCTATTACAGAATTTTATGAATCAATTTTTGTGTGAAAGTGGATCTTTAGTGTAAATTTGTGCTAATTAAATTAAACACTCCCAAGTTAAAGGATTCTACTAAAAACTGGTAACAAAAAAGCGTGGCAAATAATAGTTCTGAAGTGTTAAAGAGATAATAACTAAAATTAATTTATTTAATTTTACTTTTATAATTTTATACGTATAATATTTATAATTAATAATTATATATTTATTATATTTAAAATTATATAATCATTCTAATGATAATTGATTTAAATGTTTATTTAGATAACTTTAAATTATTTAAGTTATTTTTATTATTTTTATTATTTTTTAAATATTATTATAATATTTTATTTTACTAGAATCATTATGTGATCATATAATACATTTTTTTTTCTTTTTTTTTAATTATTTTCTTTTTTTTTTTCATATTATACATTTTGTATTTTTCTCTTTTTTTTTTCTCTACTTTTGTAAAAAAGAAGAAAACATATAACAATAGAGTTAATTTTGTAACTTAATCCAATCAAACATTTTTAATCGTTTTCTTCTTTTTTTTTTTTATTTTTTTATAGAATATCCTGTGTTTTTTCTTTCCTCTTCTCTACTTTCGTAAAGAAAAAAAAAAAAAGACACACATAAACAGTAGAAGAAGAAATGTATGCACTTTATAGTTAATCTTGTAAAAATAATTTTTTTATTAATTTTTTTACATTTAATTACAATTAGTACTACAACATTGTAAATTTATGGCCATAGTTTTTTCAGTCACATTTAAAAATCATAATCTAAAATCTTTTATGGTCGTCATAGTTTTCACTCGTGACCTAAAAAAATATTTTGGTCACGCTAGAGTTTTAAACTGTGACTTGAAGTATTTGATAAGTAAAATAATAACTATGACAAAAAATCGTGTTCTTAGATAAAAAACAACTGTAGCCATCGAACTATAATCATACTAGAATAGGTTACGATTTTAAAATTGTGATCTAAAGTTAAAAAAAGTTATCATAAATCTTTAGTCACGATTTTTATTAGGTATGATCACGATTTTAAAACGTAATCTATTGAATTAAATATTACAATAAATGTAACGAGTATTCTCCTAAATATTGTAATTAAAATATGGTTTAATTGAAGTATGTTGCAGTATAGTAAAGATTACAAATACAGGAGCATTGTACATCCAAAATCAACACTCTATATTGATTCCTCGTCAAACAGATTTTCCATTTCAGAACATTGGATTCTAAAACACAATTTGATTATATAAACTCAAGAAAAAATTGAAGTATAAAACAACAAAGTAAATATTGTAATTATTTCTCAAATCGCTTAAATATTATTTCATTTTATATTTCAAACTGAACGACCTCATAATCAACAAAACATAACTTCTATTATATTGCAATTTGAAAAATCAAAATTAAAATAAACTTTTGAAATATTTATTTCAAACATCGTTGCATACTACTTCAAATTAAAGGACCAGAATTTACCTAAATCTTTTTACATTTGTATTTTATGCTATAAAAGTGAATACCTTATAAACTTTCTCGATGAATAATTGAGTTTTAATTGCGACTCTTTATATTTGTTTTGTAGAAAAAAATAAAAAAGACACAGAAACAATTACATCAAATATTCATATAATATAAACTAAAAGTTTACATTCTCATAATTATAGCGATTCTCATACCTAGAATAGATTTCATCAATGCATGCGATTCTCTTTTTTTTATCATTTGGATAGCGTCTCATGCATTCAACTTTGATACATTCCAAAATGCAATTTTTCTTCTTTTCCTGATCCTTTTCATGGCGTATCTCACAGTCCTTGATACACTCACCCATCTTATTACTAGCAATACGATAAAATGTTGTATAATGTTCTTCAACAATAGTTTTCTGAAATTCTTCATTGGCAGAACAAATAACTATCCCAATGATCAACATTATATTTATATGTGCCATATTTTTTCTAGCCATTCTCTCTCTCACGTTCTCTCTTTGTGTGGTTTGTAATCATAATGAACTTCAATTTATAAAAGGTTAAAATCTTTTTCAATGTTTTTTTATGTTGTTATGTCTCTAAAATAAGAATATTTTTCATTTAGTATATGTTCCTTCCTCATACTAAAAGCCGCAAATTATTACTAATATAATAAATAAAACAATTACTTCTCGTTGTAGCAAAGTATTATTTTAGTAAAGTTAATTATTTCGGCTCATTTTGAGTGTCTCTTGAATACTATAAATTTCACTAAGAGTATAGTTACACATACAAGTTTTTTTGGCATACAAGTCATACAAGTCATTTACATAATGCGCGCGTGAAATTACGTTGTTCTTCTTTGTAATACCCTACCATACGGAGTCTTATGCTTAAGTCATAATTCAGAGATGGCAAGGTATTACGACCTCTAAAATAAAAATTTAGTACGTATAATAATGTGAAAAATGATTATAACTAGGATTATTTGAAGAAAAAAGGGTAAAACAAAATCGTAACTCGAAAGCACAACACTCCGATCGATAACGTAGCGAATAAAGGAATAAGTTAAAGTGAGATTATATATATACAAAGGAGTGTCAAAAACAGAAATATCAAAACTCAAAATTCGGTTGCAAAGATAACCGATCCGAGCATAGCAATATATACATGTAAATAAAATAGGAAACCCCAAAGAAAATCCAAAGGGACATATATAAATACAGAAAACTTATTCTTCAAAATCCCCTCTAAGAGGAGTCATCACAGTTTGTATTATTTAGTGGAGATAAAAGTATCTAAACAAACATATAAACCAAAATAGAGTCCCAAGAACCAAGGATCTTCGCTAATCCAGAAGTCTCCAGCATGCTTCAGCGAGAAGCCTCTCGTCCTGCATCTTAAAACCACAAAATCCACATGGGTGAGAACCGGAGGTTCTCAGTATTGTAACAGTGCCCACATATCTAACATGTAATGTCTTGGAAAAGCCAATGGCAATCCTAGAACTTCCAACAAATAATTCAAAGCTTATAAACAGGCTAAACCATAAATGGCAACTGACTAAGGATTCTTCAGTCTAACTAATACTTCCTTTTTCAATTCCTTCAAACCTCCCAACCACCAGTAGGAGTATAATACGGCAAACACAGTTATATCAAACAAGAGATATATAAATAGGAACAGATAAGGCATTTAGACAATTAACAAATAATACGCAATCAAATAGGCAATCTCAAATAATTCACATAGTATGCATGTGATGTATGCCTGTCCTAATGGCTAATGATATCATCTGTCGGTTATGTAGCCAACTCGACAAGTCCTGGTAGCTAAGCATTGGACTGTCCCTCTATCGTGCATCCCCAATTCGAGTTATCCTCGATGATCATCATGATCATAATCATAATCCATATCCAACACCCTCACTGGTGTATATTCACGGGGGTGAGCTCATCCGAAACTTTCACAGTGTCCGGCCACACTTACGACATAGAGTCAGCAGAGTATCGAGTCTCCACCTAGAGTTTGTGGTGGCTAGCTATTACTTTCACCCAGGAAAACTCGTATCTCAGATAGTGGAAGTGCAACATTCACATTTCATTCAATACGCATATATGCAATCATACTCAGCCATAAATCAATAATGGCACCGCTGTAATCCGGCAATAACTTAGCCATCCGGCTCATAGTTCAATCCTGAACCAGCCAATTTATCAATAAATACAACCCTTTGATTCATGGCACATAAAGCACTTCCACCGCCATCCTCCGTACCTCATATAGTCATCCCTGATCATCATTGATCATAAACTTTTCCCTTTCTTCATTTACAAGTTACCACATCCCCTAGCTTCTTTCACATCGCTAGGCATATCATAATGATTTAAGACATAAGGGGTGAGATCGGAGGCTTAGAAGTATGAAATTTGGCTTTTAAAACTCAAAAATCAACTTTGAAAAGAAAACAGGGTAACACGTACGCGTTCTCCACACGCATGCGTGGATGGAAAAACAACCAAGCGACCCCTACGCGCCAGCCACGCGTACGCGTGGGTGCGTTTGTGCCCCACGCACAAAACTGGCACAATTCTCGCACAACTCTCGGAAAAATGCCTGGACATTTGGTGCAGCGCATCAACGTGCACGCGTGGATGGTTCTTTTTCGAAAAACAACGTGTACGCGTCAGTCACGCCTACGCGTTGGGGGCATTCTGCTAAAAATTTTTCTAAGTTAAAAGCTATAGAATTCTGATGCCTGGGCATCTAGGCCAGTTTCACTGACCTTTTCTTTACTGTTTTAGGGTAGTTTCATGCATTTTCCTAGTAAACAAGGCAAGTTTTGGGTAAAAAATACACTTACACCTTCATTTAAGCAACTATTGTGAATTTTTGCATGATTTCATGAGATTTTTGCCAGAATTGCATGATAATTTAATGATGCATAATCTCATAACTTTGGCTAGAGCTTTGATGCACTTTAATTGCTTAATTTTAGGACAAATGAAGCATGGAAGAATCACGTTAGCATTCACGTTAACTTAGTTAACGTGACTACTAACGTGGGATGGCAAATAGCTTGCAACGTTAATGAAAAAAGTGATCACCAATAACGCCTGCGAAGCCATTCATAGCCTACGTTAAGATCCACGTTAACTAAGTTAACGTGGTACTTAACGTAGAAGAAAAAGAGGACTCCACGTTAATGAGAAACGTGAACTCCAATAACATTTCTCCTCAACGTTAGTGGTAAAAGTGAACACCACTAACGTTGGGAAACTAGGCAATGCTCCACGTTAAGAGTCACATTAACTAAGTTAACGTGAACTCTAACGTGGAAGAGGATCAACAATGCCAACGTTAGTGACATTCACTTTTGTCACTAACGTTGGATCATTAGCATTGCCTATGTTAACTCTCATGTTAAGATTGTTAACGTGGAAGTTAACGTGGAGTGGGGTTCAAAGAGCCAACGTTAGTGACACTCACTTTTGTCACTAACATTGGGAGAGGGCTTCATTACTACGTTAAGAGCCACGTTAACTTAGTTAACGTGGGTTCTAACGTAGGGGCTTAAGGCAATTGGAGCGTTAGTGACAAAGGTGAGTGTCACTAACGCTCTCGAAGGTGGTAGATGCCCACGTTAAGAGCTACGTTAGCTAAGCTAACGTGAGACCTAACGTAGGGGGGCAAGAGGCAAGCAACATTAATGGGAAAAGTGATTCCCATTAACGTTTGCGAAAAAAGGGCACAAGCCAACGTTAATGGGAAAAGTGAGTCCCATTAACGTTGGCCAAGAATTGAGAAGGAACGTTAGAAGTCACGTTAAGACTTCTAACGTTGAGAATAACGTGGGCATATAAAGGAGGAACGTTAGTGGAAAAGGTGAATGCCACTAACGTTCTCGCACCCAGAAATGTATTCCACGATAATCTCACTAAATGCCCAAGCCTAATTCATATTTCTCTGCAAGCTGGGCCCACTAAAGATTAGAATTGCTTCAACTCAAGGTCCAAAGCCCACATCCAAGACTTGAAGAACTCACTAGAAGATCATGAAGAGTAGTATATATAGGAGTAGTTTTGAACTAGAGAGAAGCTTTTGGGACTTTTGGGGAACTACTCTCTGCATATTTTACTTTTCTATACTTCTAGCATGGATTCTTCTTTTCTGCCAATTTTGATTCCTAGAGCTATGAACAACTAAACCTCTTTCATTGGGTTAGGGAGCTCTGCTGTAATTTGATGGATCAATATTAGTTTTCATTCTTCTTCTTCTATCTTTTCTCTTGATTTTACTAGAAAGCTTTTTCAATCTTAATTCCATTGGTTAGTTGTCTTGGAAAAGAAACTCTCCATAATTGGATCTCTTCGGAACCTTGAAAGAGGAATGAAGAGATCATGCTAGAAATGCTTTCTCATGCTAGACCAATTTGGATTTGGATGGATATGTGACTATAATCCTACCAATACTTGATTTGGGAAATGTATGTGGTATAATCAGTGACCATACTTCATCTCTTCTCATGAGCAATTGACCAAGGAATTGGCTATTGATCAAGATTTGAGAGATTGGATTACCAAGGAATTGGAATCCAATCATTTAAGATTGCCAAGGAGATCAATGAATGCATTGATTGAGGAAGAGATGAGAATGAATTTGATCTGGAGAATTGCAACATCTCCTAAACCCAATGATTTCCCCATTTCTGATCTTACCCATTCTCTTTAGTTTCTGCCATTTACTTTTATGAGCATTACCCCAATTCCCCATTTAAGATTCTGCACTTTAATTTCTGCTATTTAATTTCTAGTCATTTAAATTTCTGCATCTAAATCTCAATTCTGTTTAGCTCAACTAGCATATTTTTCTAACTAAAGTTGCTTGACCAATCAATCCTTGTGGGATTCGACCTCACTCTATAGTGAGTTTTACTTGACGATAATTCAGTATACTTGCCGAGGGGAGATTTGTTGAGAGACAAGTTTCCATACATCAAGTTTATGGCACCGTTGCCGGGGATTGATTTTGAATCAACAATGATTAAGCTAGAAGATCACTAGATTGAGCATTTTTTTTATTATTTTCGTTATTCTTTTCTGTATTCGGCAATTTACCTTAGTTTGTTTTTAATTTCTTCCTCATTCCCTTTACCCTCTCTATTTTCTGTTCTCTTTTTCTTAGTTTATCATAATTCAGCTCACTAACCCACTAACTGTTTGATAAATTGCATCACTCACACTAACAATTATTCTAACAAAAATAGTCTTCACTATATCTCCTGTTGTGCATTCTATTTGTTGTATGACAGGGAGAAGAGAAGGAATCTCAAGATCCTTTGATTTAGAACCTAAGAGAACCCTTTGGAGACGAAAAAGGGAGGCAAGAGGAAAAAGAATTATTGGTACTGAGGAAGAGGAAGAGTATTTTGAACCCAACATGGAAGAGAATTTGGAGAACAATCATGAAGAAGAAGCTCATAATCATGCCAGAGAAGGCCATGCAAACCGAACTGGGCACGAAAGGAGGATCTTAGGATCCTATATCAATCCTAATCTAGGAAACTATGGAAGCAGCATTCAGAAACCCACCATACATGCCAACAATTTTGAGCTAAAACCTCAGCTCATCACTTTGGTGCAAAATAATTGCTCATTTGGAGGAGGTGCTCAAGAAGACCCTAACCAACACTTGACCACCTTCCTGAGGATTTGTGACACGGTGAAGTCTAATGGAGTCCACCCCGATGTCTATAGGTTGCTCTTGTTCCCCTTCTCACTCAGGGACAAGGCAACAAAGTGGCTTGAATCTTTCCCAAAAGAAAGCCTGACAAATTGGGAGGAGGTAGTGAACAAATTTTGAGCAAGATTTTATCCTCCTCAAAGGATTAATAGGCTAAGAACTGAGGTGCAGACTTTCAGGCAACAAGATGGTGAGACACTTTATGAAGCATGGGAGAGATTCAAAGACTTGACAAGGAGATGTCCACCAGAGATGTTTAATGAGTGGGTTCAACTTCACATCTTCTATGAAGGTCTTTCCTATGAGTCAAAGAAGGCTGTAGATCATTCATCAGGAGGTTCTTTAAACAAGAAGGAAACCGTTGAAGAAGCCATAGATGTCTGATGAGCGGATAATTTATACGCTTTTTGGCATTGTTTTTAGATAGTTTTTAGTAAGTTTGAGCTACTTTTAGGGATGTTTTCATTAGTTTTTATGTTAAATTCACATTTCTGGACTTTACTATGAGTTTGTGTGTTTTTCTGTGATTTCAGGTAAATTCTGACTGAAATTGAGGGATTTGAGCAAAACTCTGAAAAAGGCTGACAAAAGGACTGCTGATGCTGTTGGAATCTGACCTCCCTGCACTCGAAATAGATTTTCTGGAGCTACAGAACTCCAATTGGCGCGCTCTCAACGGCGTTGGAAAGTAGACATCCAGGGCTTTCCAGCAATATATAATAGTTCATACTTTATTCGGAAATTGACGACGTAACTTGGCGTTGAACGCCAAGTACATGCTGCTGTCTGGAGTTAAACGCCAGAAAAACGTCATGATCCGGAGTTGAACGCCCAAAACACGTCATAACTCGGAGTTCAACTCCAAGAGAAGCCTCAGCTCATGGATTGAACAAGCTCAGCCCAAACATACACCAAGTGGGCCCCGGAAGTGAATTTGTGCATCAATTACTTACTCATGTAAACCCTAGGAGCTAGTTTATTATAAATAGAACTTTTTACTATCATATTATCATCCTGGATTGTATTTTGAATCCTGTGATCACGTTTTAGGGGGCTGGCCATTCGGCCATGCCTGAACCTTTTACTTATGTATTTTCAACGGTGGAGTTTCTGCACACCATAGATTAAGGGTGTGGAGCTCTGCTGTACCTCAAGTATTAATGCAATTCTATTTTCTTTTATTCAAATCTCTCTTATTCTTATTCCAAGATATTCATTCGTACCCAAGAACATGATGAATGTGATGAGTAAATAACTCTCATTATCATTCTCACTTATGAACGCGCGTGATTGACAACCACTTCCGTTCTACATGCAACAGAGCTTGAATGTGTATCTCTTAGATTCCCCAACAGAATCTTCGTGGTATAAGCTAGATAGATGGCGGCATTTATGAGAATCCGGAAAGTCTAACCTTGTCTGTGGTATTCCGAGTAGGATTCCGGTAATGAATGACTGTGACGTGCTTCAGACTCGCAAGTGCTGGGCGTTAGTGACAGACGCAAAAGAATCAAGGGATTCTATTCCAGTAGGAGCGGGAACCAACCAGTGATTAGCCGTGCTGTGACAGAGTGCGTGAGCGTAGTTTTCACTGCGAGGATGGGATGTAGCCATCAACCATGGGTGATGCCTCCAGACGATTAGCCATGCGAGTGACAGCCGCAGAGGACCATTTTCCCGAGAGGATTGAAAGTAGCCACCGCTGATGGTGAACCCCTATACACAGCTTGCCATGGAAAGGAGTAAGAAGGATTGAGTTGAAGCAATAGGAGAGTAGGCGTCCTTGAGCCATACAGCATCTCCATGCGCTTATCTGAAATTCCCACCAATGAGGCTGCATAAGTATCCCTTTTATTATTTCTTTTCTTTTTATTATTTGATTTTCTAAATTCCATAATTTTATCTGCCTGACTGAGATTTACAAGGTGACCATAGCTTGCTTCATACCAACAATCTCTGTGGGATCGACCCTTACTCACGTAAGGTTTATTACTTGGACGACCCAGTACACTTGCTGGTTAGTTGAACGGAGTTGTGAATTCAACCAGTGCCATAAGAAGCTTTGATCTCAAAATAGTTAGAACATGAATCACAATTTCGTCCACCAAGTTTTTGGCGCCGTTGCCGGGGATTGTTCGAGTATGGACAACTGACGGTTCATCTTGTTGCTCAGATTAGGTAATTTTTTTTTTCAAAAACTTTTCAAAAATCTTTCAAAAATATTTTTTTTATTTATTATTTTCGTTTTTCTAAAGTATATTTTCAAAAAAATATAATAAAAATACAAAAAAAATCATAAAATCATAAAAATAAAAAATATTTTGTGTTTCTTGTTTGAGTCTTGAGTCAATTTTTAAGTTTGGTGTCAATTGCATGCTTTTAAAAATTTTTCTTGCATTTTTCGAAAATCCCATGCATTCATAGTGTTCTTCATGATCTTCAAGTTGTTCTTGATAAGTCCTCTTGTTTGATCTTGATGTTTTCTTGTTTTGTGTTGGTTGTTGTTTTTCATATGCATTTTTTGTTTGTTAGAGTCCATGCATTAAAGATTTTTAAGTTTGGTGTCTTGCATGTTTTCTTTACATCAAAAATTTTTCAAAATTATGTTCTTGATATTCATCATGATCTTCAAAGTGTTCTTGGTGTTCATCTTGACATTCATAGCATTCTTGCATGCATTCATTGTTTTGATTTAAAAATTTCATGCATTGAGTATTTTTGTTGTTTTTCTCTCTCATAATTAAAAAATTCAAAAATAAAAAAATATCTTTTCCTTATTTCTCTCCAAATTTTCGAAATTTTGGGTTGACTTGGTCAAAAATTTTAAAAATTAGTTGTTCCTTACAAGTCAAGTCAAAATTTCAATTTTAAAAATCTTATCTTTTCAAAATCTTTTTCAAAAATCATATCTTTTTCATTTTTTTATTATTTTCAAAAATTTAAAAAATTTTTTTTTTTTCAAAAATCTTTTTCTTATCTTTTATATCTAATTTTCGAAAATATGCTAACAATTAATGTGATTGGTTCAAAAATTTGAAGTTTGTTACTTTCTTGTTAAGAAATGTTCAATCTTTAAATTCTAGAATCTTATCTTGTAGTTTCTTGTTAGTTAAAGTCATTTAAAAAAAAAAATTAAATCTTTTTCAAAATATCTTTTTCTTAAAAGTTTTATCTTATCTTTTTATCTTATCCTTTTCAAAATTTTTATATTTTTTTCAAAAATTTGATTTCAAAATATCTTATCTAACCTCTTATCTTCTTATCTTTTTCAAATTTGATTTCAAATCTTTTTCAATCAACTAACTAACTTCTTGTTTGTTTCTTATCTTTTTCAAAACCACCTAACTACTTCTCCCTCTCCTATTTTCGAAAATATCTCTCTCTTTTTCAAAAATTCTTTTTAATTAACTAATTGTTTCATGTTTTAATTTTAATTACAATTTATCTCTAATTTTCGAAAATCACTAACCTCTTTTTCAAAATTATTTTCGAAATTTCTCTTCTCTTTTCTTCTTCTACTTAATTATTTAATTACTAACACTTCTCTTCACCTCTCTTCATCCAACATCCGAATCTCCTTCTTCATTCTTATACCCCTTTCTTTTTCTACTAACATAAAGGAATCTCTATACTGTGACATAGAGGATTCCTCTTTCTTTTCTTGTTCTCTTCTCTTTCATATGAGCAAGAACAGGGATAAAGGCACTCTTGTTGAAATTGATCCAGAACCTGAAAGGACTCTGAAGAGAAAATTAAGAGAAGCTAAATTACAACAATCCAGAAGCAACCTTTTAGAAATTTTCGAACAAGAGAAAGAGATGGCAGCCGAAAATAATAATAATAATGCAAGGAGAATGCTTGGTGACTTCACAAAGCCAACGTCCAAGTTTGATGGAAGAAGCATCTCCATTCCTGCCATTGGAGCCAATAACTTTGAGCTGAAACCTCAGCTAGTTGCTTTAATGCAACAAAACTGCAAGTTTTATGGACTTCCATCTGAAGATCCTTATCAGTTTTTAACTGAGTTCTTGCAGATCTGTGAGACTGTAAAGACGAATGGAGTGGATCCTGAAGTCTACAGACTCATGCTTTTCCCTTTTGCTGTAAGAGACAGAGCTAGAGTATGGTTGGATTCACAACCCAAAGATAGCCTGGACTCATGGGATAAGCTGGTCACTGCCTTCTTGGATAAGTTCTTTCCTCCTCAAAAGCTGAGCAGGCTGAGAGTGGATGTTCAAACCTTCAAACAAAAAGATGGTGAATCCCTCTATGAAGCTTGGGAAAGATATAAGCAGCTGACCAAAAGATGTCCATCTGACATGTTTTCAGAATGGACCATATTAGATATATTCTATTATGGTCTCTCTGAATTTTCGAAAATGTCATTAGACCATTCTGCAGGTGGATCTATTCACCTGAAGAAAACGCCTGAAGAGGCTCAAGAACTCATTGACATGGTTACAAACAACCAGTTCATGTACACTTCTGAGAGGAATTCCGTGAACAATGGGATACCTCAGAAGAAAGGAGTTCTTGAAATTGATACTCTGAATACCATATTGGCTCAGAACAAAGTGTTGACTCAACAGGTCAACATGATCTCTCAAAATTTGAATGGATTGCAACATGCATCCAACAATACTAGAGAAGCAGCTTCTGAAGAAGCTTATGATCTTGAGAACCCTGCCATGGCAGAGGTTAATTACATGGGTGAACCTTATGGAAACACCTATAACTCATCATGGAGAAATCATCCAAATTTCTCATGGAAGGATCAACAAAAACCTCAACAAGGTTTTAACAATGGTGGACGCAACAGGCTGAACAATAGTAAGCCATATCCATCATCTTCTCAGCAACAGACAGAGAATTCTGAACAAAATACTTCTAATTTAGCCAATATAGTCTCTGATCTGTCAAAGGCTACTTTCAGTTTTATGAGTGAAACAAGATCCTCCATTAGAAATTTGGAGGCACAAGTGGGCCAGCTGAGTAAGAAAGTCATTGAAACTCCTCCAAGTATTCTCCCAAGCAATACAGAAGAGAATCCAAAAGGAGAGTGCAAAGCCATTGACATAGTCAAAGTGGCCGAATGCACAAGGGAGGAGGAGGACGAAAATCCTAGTGAGGAAGACCTCCTGGGACGTCCCTCAAGCAAGAAGGAGTTTCCTATTAAGGATCCAAAGGAATCTGAGGCTCATATAGAGACCATAGAGATTCCATTAAATCTCCTTCTGCCATTCATGAGCTCTGAAGACTATTCTTCCTCTGAAGAGAATGAAGATATGACTGGAGAGCAAGTTGCTCAATACTTAGGAGCTATCATGAAGCTGAATGCCAAGTTGTTTGGTAATGAGACTTGGGAAAGTGAACCCCCTTGCTCATTAGTGAACTAAATACTTGGATTCAGAAAACTCTACCTCAAAAGAAACAAGATCCTTGCAAGTTCTTAATACCTTGCACCATAGGCACCATGAACTTTGCAAAAGCTCTGTGTGATATGGGGTCAGGGATAAATCTTATGCCACTCTCTGTAATGGAGAAGTTGGGGATCATTGAGGTACAGCCTGCCTTGTTCTCATTACAATTGGCAGACAAGTCATTGAGACAAGCTTATGGAATAGTAAAGGACGTGCTAGTAAAGGTTGAAGGCCTTTACATCCCTACTGATTTCATAATCCTAGACACTAGGAAGGAAGATGATGAAAGCATCATCCTAGGAAGACCTTTCCTAGCCACAGCAGGAGCTGTGATAGATGTCAACAGAGGTGAGTTAGTCCTTCAATTGAATGGGGACTACCTTGTGTTTAAGGCACATGGCCATCCCTCTGTGACAAAAGAGAGTAAGCATGAAGAGCTTCTCTCAGTTCAGAGTCAAGAAGAGCCCACACAGTCAAACTCTAAGTTTGGTGTTGTGAGGCCACAACCAAACTCTAAGTTTGGTGTTCAAACTCCATATCCAAACTCTAAGTTTGGTGTTGGGACCACAAAAAAATTGACCTGATCACCTTGTGGCTCCATGAGAGCCACTGTCAAGCTATTGACATTAAAGAAGCGCTTGTTGGGAGGCAACCCAATTTTATTTATCTAATTTTATTGTATTTTGTTTCTTTGTTATTTTTGTGTTTAATTAGGTACATGATCATGAGGAGTCACGAAAAAAAATCAAAAAAATTAAAAACAGAGTAAAAAACAGAAGAAAAAAATTTTTCACCCTGGAGGTACGCAGACTGGCGTTCAACGCCAGTAAGGTGCATCTGGCCGGCGTTCAACGCCAGAACAGAGCACCATTCTGGCGCTGAACGCCAGAAACAAGCAACAACCTGGCGTTAAACTCCAGGAACGTGCACAGAGAGGACAAACTGGCGCTGAACGCCAGAAACAAGCATGAAACTGGCGTTCAACGCCAGAAACATGCATTACATGGGCGTTGAACGCCCAGAACATGCACCAATGGGCGTTTGAACGCCAGAATGATGTATGAAGGCATTTTACATGCCTATATGGTGAAGGAATGGTATTTCTTTTCACCTCAGGATCTGTGGACCCCACAGGATCCCCACCTACCATATTCCCACCTTACCTCCTAATCCTATTTTTGTGATTTGAATACCCCATGTCACAATTCCCAATATTCTTCATCAATCACCTCAATTCCTCTTCCCAATTACCCCATTCACCATTCACATCAACCCACTCTTCCCCAGAAACCCCACCTACCTTCATAAAATTCAAATTCAATTTCCAACCCCTTCTTCTCCCACATAGCCGAACCTACTTCTCTCCCTCTCCACCACATTTTCTTCTTCTTCTTCTTCTTCTACTCTTCTTTTCTTTTTTGCTCGAGGGCGAGCAAAATTTTAAGTTTGGTGTGGTAAAAGCATAAGCTTTTTGTTTTTCCATTACCATCAATGGCACCTAAGGCCGGAGTATCCTCTAGAAAAGGGAAAGGGAAGACAAAAGCTTCCACCTCCGAGTCATGGGAGATGGAAAGATTCATCTCCAAGAGCCATCAAGACCACTTCTATGATGTTGTGGCAAAGAAGAAAGTGATCCCTGAGGTCCCTTTCAAGCTCAAGAAAAATGAGTATCCGGAGATCCGACATGAAGTTCAAAGAAGAGGTTGGGGAGTCCTAGCCAACCCCATGCAACAAGTTGGAATCTTAATGGTTCAAGAGTTCTATGCCAATGCATGGATCACTAGGAACCATGACCAAGGTATGAACCCAAGTCCAAAGAATTATCTCACAATGGTTAGGGGGAAATACTTGGATTTTAGTCCGGAGAATGTGAGGTTGGCGTTTCACTTGCCTATGATGCAAGGTGATGAACGCCCCTACACTAGAAGGGTCCACTTTAACCAAAGGTTGGACCAAGTCCTTATGGACATATGTGTGGAAGGAGCTCAGTGGAGAATAGACTCCAAAGGCAAGCCAGTCCAACTAAGAAGACTGGACCTCAAGCCTATAGCTAGAGGATGGTTGGAGTTCATTCAACGCTCCATCATTCCTACTAGCAACCGATCTGAAGTTACTGTGGATCGGGCCATCATGATTTATAGCATCATGATTGGAGAGGAAGTAGAAGTTCATGAGGTCATCTCCAATGAACTCTACAAAATAGCCGACAAGTCCTCACCCATGGCACGGCTAGCCTTCCCTCACCTTATTTGCCATCTATGTTACTCAGCTGGAGTTATCATAGAAGGAGATGTCTCCATTGAAGAAGACAAGCCCATCACCAAGAAAAGGATGGAGCAAGCAAGAGAAGCCTCTCACGGCCCTCAAGAAGTGCATGAGGAAGCTCACCATCAAGAAATCCCTGAGATGCCTCAAGGGATGCACTTTCCTCCAAACAACTATTGGGAGCAACTCAACACCTCCTTAGAAGATTTAAGCCACAATGTGGAGCAATTAAGGGTGGAACATCATGAGCACTCCATCATTCTCCAAGAAATAAGAGAAGATCAAAGAGCAATGAGGGAGGAGCAACAAAGGCAAGGAAAGGACATAGAAGAGCTAAAGAACATCATTGGTCCTTCAAGAAGAAGACGCCACTAGAGGTGGATTCATTCCTTGTTCTTATTTCTTTCTGTTTTCGGTTTTTGGTATTGTGTTTATCTATGTTTTGTGTCTTTATTTCATGATCATTAATATGTAACCATGTCTTAAAGCTATGAATAAAATCCATTAATCCTTCACCTTTCTTAAAAGAAAAATGTTTTAATTCAAAAGAACAAGAAGTATATAAATTTCGAAAATAGCTCTTGAATTTAGTTTAATTATATTGATGTGGTGACAATACTTTTTGTTTTCTGAATGAATGCTTGAACAGTGCATATGTCTTTTGATCTTGTTGTTTATGAATGTTAAAATTGTTGGCTCTTGAAAGAATGATGAACAAAGAGAAATGTTATTGATGATTTGAAAAATCATGAAATTGATTCTTGAAGCAAGAAAAAGCAGTGAATGGCGAAAAAAAATATATATATATATATATAGAAAAAGAAGGAGCAGTAGAAAAAGCCAATAGCCCTTAAAACCAAAAGGCAAGGGTAAAAAGGATCCAAGGCTTTGAGCATCAATGGATAGGAGGGCCCAAGGAAATAAAATCCAGGCCTAAGCGGCTAAATCAAGCTGTCCCTAACCATGTGCTTGTGTCATGAAGGTCCAAGTGAGAAGCTTGAGACTGAGTGGTTAAAGTCGTGATCCAAGGCAAAAAGAGTGTGCTTAAGAGCTCTGGACACCTCTAACTGGGGACTTTAGCAAAGCTAAGTCACAATCTGAAAAGGTTCACCCAGTTATGTGTCTGTGGTATTTATGTATCCGGTGGTAATACTGGAAAACAAAATGCTTAGGGCCACGGCCAAGACTCATAAAAGTAGCTGTGTTCAAGAATCAACATGCTTAACTAGAAGAATCAATAACACTATCCGAGATTCTAAGTTCCTAGAGAAGCCAATCATTCTGAACTTCAAAGGAAAAAGTGAGATGCCAAAACTGTTCAGAAGCAAAAAGCTACAAGTCCCGCTCATGTAATTATAATTAATATTCATTGATATTTTTGAATTTATAGTATATTCTCTTCTTTTTATCCTATTTGATTTTTAGTTGCTTGGGGACAAGCAACAATTTAAGTTTGGTGTTGTGATGAGCGGATAATTTATACGCTTTTTGGCATTGTTTTTAGATAGTTTTTAGTAAGTTTGAGCTACTTTTAGGGATGTTTTCATTAGTTTTTATGTTAAATTCACATTTCTGGACTTTACTATGAGTTTGTGTGTTTTTCTGTGATTTCAGGTAAATTCTGACTGAAATTGAGGGATTTGAGCAAAACTCTGAAAAAGGCTGACAAAAGGACTGCTGATGCTGTTGGAATCTGACCTCCCTGCACTCGAAATGGATTTTCTGGAGCTACAGAACTCCAATTGGCGCGCTCTCAACGGCGTTGGAAAGTAGACATCCAGGGCTTTCCAGCAATATATAATAGTCCATACTTTATTCGGAAATTGACGACGTAACTTGGCGTTGAACGCCAAGTACATGCTGCTGTCTGGAGTTAAACGCCAGAAAAACGTCATGATCCGGAGTTGAACGCCCAAAACACGTCATAACTCGGAGTTCAACTCCAAGAGAAGCCTCAGCTCGTGGATTGAACAAGCTCAGCCCAAACATACACCAAGTGGGCCCCGGAAGTGGATTTGTGCATCAATTACTTACTCATGTAAACCCTAGGAGCTAGTTTATTATAAATAGAACTTTTTACTATCATATTATCATCCTGGATTGTATTTTGAATCCTGTGATCACATTTTAGGGGGCTGGCCATTCGGCCATGCCTGAACCTTTTACTTATGTATTTTCAACGGTGGAGTTTCTGCACACCATAGATTAAGGGTGTGGAGCTCTGCTGTACCTCAAGTATTAATGCAATTCTATTTTCTTTTATTCAAATCTCTCTTATTCTTATTCCAAGATATTCATTCGTACCCAAGAACATGATGAATGTGATGAGTAAATAACTCTCATTATCATTCTCACTTATGAACGCGCGTGATTGACAACCACTTCCGTTCTACATGCAACAGAGCTTGAATGTGTATCTCTTAGATTCCCCAACAGAATCTTCGTGGTATAAGCTAGATAGATGGCGGCATTTATGAGAATCCGGAAAGTCTAACCTTGTCTGTGGTATTCCGAGTAGGATTCCGGTAATGAATGACTGTGACGTGCTTCAGACTCGCAAGTGCTGGGCGTTAGTGACAGACGCAAAAGAATCAAGGGATTCTATTCCAGTAGGAGCGGGAACCAACCAGTGATTAGCCGTGCTGTGACAGAGTGCGTGAGCGTAGTTTTCACTGCGAGGATGGGATGTAGCCATCAACCATGGGTGATGCCTCCAGACGATTAGCCATGCGAGTGACAGCCGCAGAGGACCATTTTCCCGAGAGGATTGAAAGTAGCCACCGCTGATGGTGAACCCCTATACAAAGCTTGCCATGGAAAGGAGTAAGAAGGATTGAGTTGAAGCAATAGGAGAGCAGGCGTCCTTGAGCCATACAGCATCTCCATGCGCTTATATGAAATTCCCACCAATGAGGCTGCATAAGTATCCCTTTTATTATTTCTTTTCTTTTTATTATTTGATTTTCTAAATTCCATAATTTTATCTGCCTGACTGAGATTTACAAGGTGACCATAGCTTGCTTCATACCAACAATCTCTGTGGGATCGACCCTTACTCACGTAAGGTTTATTACTTGGACGACCCAGTACACTTGCTGGTTAGTTGAACGGAGTTGTGAATTCAACCAGTGCCATAAGAAGCTTTGATCTCAAAATAGTTAGAACATGAATCACAATTTCGTCCACCAATGTCATTGAAACAGTTGTTGAGAATGACTACTTCTATGCCTTTGAAAGAAGTAACACTAGAGGAGTGATGGAGCTGAACCATATGGATGCACTGTTAGCCCAAAACAAGATGATCACCAAGCAGCTAGCAGATCTTTCCAAGAAGGTGGAAGAGAACCAAGTGACAGCAGCCATTACCTCATCACCAACTCATGAAGGAGTAAACATGGGAGAAGAAGGTGACTGGGAGCAAGCCAACTATGTGGGAAATTCACCTAGAAAAGTCTATGATCCATACTCTAAAATCTACAACTCTGGATGGAGAAATCACCCAAACTTTGGATGGGGAAACCAACAAGACCAAAGACAAGATCAGAGACGTTCCAACTTCAACTCCAACAACAATGCCACTCATCAAAACACTTCACATAGATATTACCAACATCCATCTAACCAACCTTCTCAACCACCTAATCTCAACCAATCATCATCCACAGATGATTGGCTTTCAAAGATTGAGGCTCTACTTGAAAACATATGCAGAGAAGTCCAAGACAACAAAGTGTTTAAGGAAGAAGTGCGAGCCAACATCAAGAACCAAGGAGAAAACATCAAGAGATTGGAGTCCCAAGTAGGTTATCTATCTCAACAAATCCCTAAACCCACTGATGGATTCTCCAGTGATACAGAGAAGAATCCAAGAGGAGAACCAAAGAAAGTGAGATGGGATGAATGCAAAATGATAACCACAAGTGATGAGGGAAGTATGAATGGAGTAGAACACCTCCAAAATAACAAAAGGGAAAGTCAAGAGGAAGGAAGCTATGCAACTCCACTCACATCCAAGGAAGAGCTAAAGAAGAAGGAGGTATTGAACCCATATGCACCTTTTCCCCACATGCTTAAAGGTGGTGTAGCAGGGAGAATGTACTCAAGGTTTCTTGATATATTTGCATCTTTAGATGTAAATATACCATTCATTAAAGCCCTCCAACAGATGCCCTTCTACATTAAGTATATAAAGGAGCTACTAGTCAGAAAAATTTCATTGAAGGGTGGACAAACAATCAAGATGAACAGAGATTGTAGTGCTCTCATTCAACCAGGACCACCCACAAAGAAGGAGGATCCAGTAAGCTTCCACATTCCTTGTGCCATAGGAGAAACAATGATTGACAAAGGGTTTTGTGACTTGGGAGCAAGCATCAACTTAATGCCTCTCTCTCTCATGAAGAAGCTCCAAATCAATGAACTAACTCCTACTGATGTAATTATCAGATTGGCTGACAAAACCCAAAAACAAGCAGTAGGAGTAGTTGAAAATGTGCTGGTAAAGGTTAGGAGCTACTATCTTCCCACAGATTTTGTCGTTCTGGAAATGGATGAGAATCTTATTTACCCCATCATTTTGGAAAGACCATTTCTAGCCACAGCTAGAGCACTCATAGATGTAGAACGAGGAGAGTTAGTGCTGAGAATACATGATGAGCAGCTCACTTTCAATGTTTACAACCTCTCACAAGGAACAGATCATGAAGACAATAAGATGATAGAAGAGCCAAACGAGGAAGCACAAACAACACAATGGGAAGCCCCATTGGTTGGGGAGCATAGTCAAGAAGAACCATGTTTAAAGGTGATCCAAGAGGAACCAGAACCACCAGATTCATGCAAGATCAATAACAAGAATCTCCTAGAGCAAGAATCCATGGAAAACAAGAAAACATCAATAGAAACAAAGAAAAAAGTTCCAAGGAGATGGAGAAGCAGAAAGATACCTACAGAAGATCTTTCCCCGGGAGACGGACTTCTCAACGATTTCACTGGAGGCAAACATACTGCAAGAGGGGAGGATTTCAAGCACTAACAACCTCCTTGACAAAGAACCAAACGTCAAGCTAGTGACGCTAAAGAAGCGCTTCATGGGAGGCAACCCATGTTCTATAACTCTCTCTTTCTTAAATTTCTAATAGGAGCAGCAAAACAATTTCCATGAAATTTCAATCCAACTTTGACAACTAAGATAAAGTTCTTTCACATGCAACGTATAGTACATGACAAGTTTGGTGTTCAAACACATCAATTGAACACACTTTATGAGAAAGATTTATGTCCCAAACTTGTTGTACCATAGGATCACAAACAAGTTTGGTGTGCTGACGTGCGTGCTTGAGAAGCTTAATAATTAGTTGAGTTGCATTCAAAAAAAAAAGAGAAAAAAACATTTTATTAGTTCACCATTTTTCCCACCAAAAGTTCAAGTAACCCATTGCATCTACTGTTTGTATATAGGGAATCAAAAAGGACATTGATGGTAATTGATAGGACAATTAATACAAGGAGATTCGGCCACTATACCAAGGGAATTCTACACTTGTCTTCATAGGGAATGTCCTTGGAAGTGTTGCCATGCAACATGGGGAATGGATGGCTTTGGAGACCGAACCAAGACCCTCATAAAGGGGGTGATCCATGTGATAATCCAATCTCAGAACCCTAACCCACGGAGCATCATCAAGAAGGATATCATGACCCAACCGACATCAACTTGGGTCACATCCGAGGAGCCATTGATGATTTGTCAAGGATATACATGGAAGGACAAGAACAACAACTGCAACTTCAATCTCAGAGAATGGATCGGCAAGAGGAAATGCTAACAAATTGGATGAATCAACAGAGGGAATGGCAGAGATAGCTAATGGAGTAGCAACAAGAGCACTATTCCCAGCTTACTCAAGCCTTCAATCAAGTGTTTGAAAGGCAAGAAAGTCAAGATAAATGCCTCCAGGAACTCAACCAACGACAGATGAATCAGATGAAAGCATTCAACGAATTCAGCGTGCTAAATGAAGGAAGGCAACTGCACCGAGAAGAATTCAGCATCAACACTCAGGCAAAGTTAAACTATGTGGTTGAACATATGCATCACCTACACCCTGACATCCCAAATTATGAGGCAGTTCGCAAGAACTTAACTGAACAAGAAGAAGGGAAGGTGAAATAGCAAAAGGAAGCATTAAAGAAGAAGATGGAGGATGCCGAATTCTGGAAAAAGTTGATGGGGAAGCGTAAAGGGAATGGAGACTCAAGTAATCAAGGAGAATCCCAAGGGAGCAGAAGAGAATGAGCAGGCCAACAAGTGAAAGGTGGTGAAATTCCTTCTTAGTTTACCTTCTTTTTCAAAGCTTTAAATAAGAAAAATCATGTATGAAATAGAACATGCTTCCATGGTAGCTTAGGAACCTTTTCAATTCTGCATTTAATTCTCCTTGCTTAAGTCTATGTTATTGAGCCTAATGTCTTGAATGTTCACTTGCACCTTTCTTACTTGTATGCTTGTCTCTTTAAGTTAATCAAAAAGAAAATGTTATGAAAAGAATGAGAGTGGAGTTATTTTGTAAAGTGCATTCTGAATGTTTGTGGTAGAATGATTAGTAAGCTAAGTTGGTTCACCAAGAAAGGAAAGAAAGCAACTATCCATCCTAAGTCCTAAGTTTGAGACACATTCCTTGTGGCTAGCTAAACAATAAGATCCCAGCAAGAAAAGAAAAAAAAAAGAAGAAGAGCAATACAAGTGAAAATAAGAAAGGGAACATAATAAGAAACAATGCTAGGCACCAAGGGTTTTGAAACTGAGGCATGTGTCTGTGGTATTTATGTACAAGGGATATACTTGGATGAATAAGCTCTTAGGGGTGCCTTATCACTTGGTAACTTGGATTAACTAATCCGGGATTATCAGCTGAAAGTCCACTATCAAGAGTAACCCTTGTTATAGAGCACTTAGTAACCCAAAGAGGTGCTGGACACCAAGGTCTCAAGAAAGAAAGAATAACAAACCATGTGCCTGTGGTGTGTATGTATGAGGGAAAGAGACTTGAGGGAGTAAGTCCTTAGGGGTGTCTTAACACCTAGCACCTTAAAACCAACTGGTTTGGGAGTGTTGGCTGAAAGTTTATCATAAAAGTCGCCCTCTTACAAAGTACCTAGCAAAAAGAAAAATAAACTTTGAAAAGAAAAAAAAAAGAAGGATCAATAAGAAAGAAGCCTCAAGGGATGCAATCAAGAGAGTGACTAGGGATTTGATAAAGGCTTGAAACCTAAAAGGAAAGAACCTAAGTTGCTATGCATGAAACTCCATGAACCATGAATGCTATTTCCATCTTATCTTCTTGTTCTTTTATTTCATTTTTCTTATGCTTCAGTACTTGCTTAGGGACAAGCAAGCTTTAAGTTTGGTGTTGTGATGCCTGGGCATCTAGGCTAGTTTCACTGACCATTTCTTTACTGTTTTCGGGTAGTTTCATGCATTTTCCTAGTAAACAACGCAAGTTTTGGGTAAAAAGTACACTTACACCTTCATTTAAGCAACTATTTTGAATTTTTGCATGATTTCATGAGATTTTTGCCAGAATTGCATGATAATTTAATGATGCATAATCTCATAACTTTGGCTAGAGCTTTGATGCACTTTAATTGCTTAATTTTAGGACAAATGAAGCATGGAAGAATCACGTTAGCATTCACGTTAACTTAGTTAACGTGACTACTAACGTGGGATGACAAATAGCTTACAACGTTAATGAGAAAAGTGATCACCAATAACGCCTGCGAAGCCATTCATAGCCTACGTTAAGATCCACGTTAACTAAGTTAACGTGGTATTTAACGTAGAAGAAAAAGAGGACTCCACGTTAATGAGAAACGTGAACTCCAATAACGTTTCTCCTCAACGTTAGTGGTAAAAGTGAACACCACTAACGTTGGGAAACTAGGCAATGCTCCACGTTAAGAGTCACGTTAACTAAGTTAACGTGAACTCTAACGTGGAAGAGGATCAACAATGCCAACGTTAGTGACATTCACTTTTGTCACTAACGCTGGATCATTAGCATTGCCTACGTTAACTCTCACGTTAAGATTGTTAACGTGGAAGTTAACGTGGAGTGGGGTTCAAAGAGCCAACGTTAGTGACACTCACTTTTGTCACTAACGTTGGGAGAGGGCTTCATTACTACGTTAAGAGCCACGTTAACTTAGTTAACGTGGGTTCTAACGTAGGGGCTTAAGGCAATTGGAGCGTTAGTGACAAAGGTGAGTGTCACTAACGCTCTCGAAGGTGGTAGATGCCCACGTTAAGAGCTACGTTAGCTAAGCTAACGTGAGACCTAACGTAGGGGGGCAAGAGGCAAGCAACGTTAATGGGAAAAGTGATTCCCATTAACGTTTGCGAAAAAGGGGCACAAGCCAACGTTAATGGGAAAAGTGAGTCCCATTAACGTTGGCCAAGAATTGAGAAGGAACGTTAGAAGTCACGTTAAGACTTCTAACGTTGAGAATAACGTGGGCATATAAAGGAGGAACGTTAGTGGAAAAGGTGAATGCCACTAACGTTCTCGCACCCAGAAATGTATTCCACGATAATCTCACTAAATGCCCAAGCCTAATTCATATTTCTCTGCAAGCTGGGCCCACTAAAGATGAGAATTGCTTCAACTCAAGGTCCAAAGCCCACATCCAATACTTGAAGAACTCACTAGAAGATCATGAAGAGTAGTATATATAGGAGTAGTTTTGAACTAGAGAGAAGCTTTTGGGACTTTTGGGGAACTACTCTCTGCATATTTTACTTTTCTTTACTTCTAGCATGGATTCTTCTTTTCTGCCAATTTTGATTCCTAGAGCTATGAACAACTAAACCTCTTTCATTGGGTTAGGGAGCTCTGATGTAATTTGATGGATCAATATTAGTTTTCATTCTTCTTCTTCTATCTTTTCTCTTGATTTTACTAGAAAGCTTTCAATCTTAATTCCATTGGTTAATTGTCTTGGAAAAGAAACTCTCCATAATTGGATCTCTTCGGAACCTTGGAAGAGGAATGAAGAGATCATGCTAGAAATGCTTTCTCATGCTAGACCAATTTGGGTTTGGATGGATATGTGACTATAATCCTACCAATACTTGATTTGGAAAATGTATGTGGTATAATCAGTGACCATACTTCATCTCTTCTCATGAGCAATTGACCAAGGAATTGGCTATTGATCAAGATTTGAGAGATTGGATTACCAAGGAATTGGAATCCAATCATTTAAGATTGCCAAGGAGATCAATGAATGCATTGATTGAGGAAGAGATGAGAATGAATTTGATCCGGAGAATTGAAACATCTCCTAAACCCAATGATTTTCCCATTTCTGATCTTACCCATTCTCTTTAGTTTCTGCCATTTACTTTTATGAGCATTACCCCAATTCCCCATTTAAGATTCTGCACTTTAATTTCTGCTATTTAATTTCTAGTCATTTAAATTTCTGCATCTAAATCTCAATTCTGTTTAGCTCAACTAGCATATTCTTCTAACTAAAGTTGCTTGACCAATCAATCCTTGTGGGATTCGACCTCACTCTATAGTGAGTTTTACTTGACGATAATTCGGTATACTTGCCGAGGGGAGATTTGTTGAGAGACAAGTTTCCATGCATCAAATTCACATATTAAACCCCCAATCTTCCGACGGGCATAACTCCTTCATTTTAAATCATTTTTCGCCCGTTCTTCAAACAGCATGAACGTCCCGGATCCAATTTAATTTCTAAATAAGTTTGACACAAAACGGGGATCCAGAGCCCAAGTTATGCCCCGTCAAAGTATGCCCAAATATCATATTTTCATACAAAACCACAAAGTGCCATTTTCAAAACAAGCCATTTTCAACCCTTTTCAAAATCAACCAAAACATACCAATTTCATCCCCTTTTGAAATCAATCAAAATATACCAAAATCAACCTCAAGTCTCCTCAACTCATACATTAACATTTTCCTCAAAATCACAACCACCATCCCACTATTTTAACCCATCTCAAATCAATGGCTAAATTGCAAACATATAACATGTCATACATCCTTCCTCATCCCAATTTCCAACAATACCGTTTCCAATTAATCATTATTTCACATAATCAATATCATACTCACAATCAACATGGTTTTACCCATAATTCAACCTCAACCATTCATCAAGCATATATCACAACATGCATTTTTCTCATATATCACACCATCAAGGCATCAATATTCATAATCACATATATGACTACATCACATATCTCAACCATTCGACAACATCAAAAATTCAATGCCTATTTTAGGACCTCTAGCCTAAATTTTCACACCACATTACATTTAGATACAAGAAACCGAGACCATACCTTAGCCGATTTCGCACGCTCAACCGGAGCACTTCCAAACCACTTTTCCACAAGCTCTCAAGGTCTCAACACCTCCAAGAACAGATTTTTGCACACCAAACCCCTCTTCCAAGCCTTCTAAAATCTCAATACACACTACCTAAGCCACAATTATCACATCCAAGCACCATGGCTCAATATCCAAATATCATAAAACAACAAATTACACTAGGGTTGAGAATCTTACCACATCCAAGGTTCAAAGAGACAAGATTATTCTTCTCCTTCAAGAGAGTTGGGTCCTATAACATCAAAGAGCCCAAAATCTCAACACATTTTTCCATGAAACTCGAAATTTAGGGATGAAGAACTGAAATGGATTCGTGGCTTACCTCAAGAATAAACTAGTGGATTTTGTAGAGCTTTCCACGGTGAATGTGTGGCCGCAAACGGTGCAGTAATCGAAGCTATAGATCAAAAGTTATGGTGGTTTGAAGATCAACCAAGGTTAGAACTTGAGAGAGTGTTCTTCCCTTACTTTCCACTATTTTCAGCGTGTGTTTGTTTTTAATGAGGAGAGAGAGTGCTGAAAATTAGGGTTTTTGTTTAGTTAGGTTGGGCCAAGGGCCCAATATGGGTTTGGTTGGCCCAGTTTGGCCCGTTTAGTCCAATCTTGGTCTGATTTCTATAAAATTGGTGTCAAAATTCTCGTCTCAATCTCCTCTATCATATTAAGCCATAAAAATCACATTTTTGGCTTTCTAGAATAAATTCTCATTTATGGATTAATTAGTCATTAATTAATCGGATTTTACATTCTACCCACCTAATTGGAAATTTTGCCCACAAAATTCAAATTCAATTACCTGAGAATAAGTGCGGGTAGTCAGCTTGCATCTCTGACTCAAGTTTCCAAATGTGTTCCTCAACACCGCCTCGACTCCATGCCACTTTGACTAAAGAAACCTCTTTTCCACACAACCGTTTGATACTAGTATCACCAATTCTGACTGGAGCCACTAGAAGCGTCAAATCTTCTTTTAACTGAACCGATTCAGGTTCTAACACATGGCTAGCATCAGGAGTATACTTCCGAAGCTGTGACACGTGAAATACATCGTGCAGGTTCGAAAGATGAGGTGGTAGAGCCATTCGATATGCCACCGGTCCAACCCTCTCCAGGATCTGAAACGGACCAATGTACCGGGGATTCAGCTTCTTTGCTTTAATTGCCTTACCTACTCCTGTGGTTGGAGTAACCTTAAGAAAAACATGATCTCCTTCCTTAAATTCCAAGGGTTTTCACCTCTGATCGGTGGAACTCTTTTGACGACTCTGAGTAGTAAGTATCCTTTCTTGGATTTTCTTCACTTGTTCAGTGGTCTCAGCTATCATCTCTGACCGCAACAAGCCTTTCTCCCCAGCTTCATACCAGCATAGCGGAGATTGGTATTTCCTCCTATATAGAGCTTCATATGGAGCCATTCCAATGCTCGCATGGTTACTATTGTTGTACGCAAACTCCACTAGTGGCATATAACGATCCCAACTCTCCGGTTGATCCAGAACACAAGCCCTCAACATATCTTCCAATGTTTGAATTGTCCTCTCGGATTGGCCATCTGTTTGAGGATGGTAGGCTGTGCTCAAGCTTAATTGGGTTCTGAAAGCTTTCTGAAATGCACCCAAAACATCGAAGTGAAACGAGGATCTCTATAAGAGATTATAGTAGCAGGTACACCATGAAGTCTCACAATCTCCTTGATGTATAACCGTGCTAGCTCCTCAAGGGCGTAAGTCATCCGAATGGGTAAAAAGTGAGCTAACTTTGTCAGTTGGTCCACAATCACCCAGATAGCATCAAAACCAGCCCTAGTCCTTGGAAATCCAAACACAATCCATTGTAATACTTTTTTACTTCCATTGCGGAGCCTTTAAAGGTTGTAACATTCCGGCAGGTCTCTGGTGTTTAATTTTCACCTTTTGACAGGTTAAACGCTTTGAAACATATTCCGCCACATCATTCTTCATACCCGACCACCAAAACATCACCTTTAGATCATGGTACATCTTAGTACTCCCCGGGTGAATGGAGAATCTGCTTTTGTGTGCCTCCCTTAAGATACCTTGCCGCAAAGTGCCAACATCCGGCACAATGATCCTACCCTTGAATCTCCATAATCCATCTTTATCCTCCGACACTCTCCACTGTTTTCCTTGCTCAATGGCTAGTAGCACTTTCCATAACGCGTCATAATCTTCATGAGCCTTTAGGAGTTCGGATTTAAAATCACTTGAGATTTGTAGTCGACTCAAACACAGAGTCTCAGACACTTCTTCTTCAACACCAATCTTCGAACTCTCGAATTCTTTGAGCAACTCCTCTTCTCGAAGCATCATCCAAGCAGCATACAACGACTTTCGACTTAACGCATCTGCCACTACATTCGCCTTCCCTAGATGGTAATTCAACTCAAAATCGTAGTCCTTCATTAGTTCTATCCACCTCCTCTGTCTCATATTAAGCTCTTTCTGATCAAAAAGATATTTCAAGTTCTTGTGATTAGAGAAAACTTGGAACTTAACCCCATAGAGGTAATGCCTCCACACCTTTAGTGCAAACACAACCGCAGCAAGCTCCATATTGTGCGTAGGATAATTAACTTCATGAGGTCTCAACTGACGTGAGGCATACGCCACCACATTATGATGCTGCATTAGCACGCACCCTAGACCCTTCAGTGAGGCATCACAGTACACCTCGAATGACTCATTTGCCTCAGGTAACACCAACACAGGTGCAGTGGTCAACTTTGGCTTCAACGCCTGAAAGCTCTCCTCACACTCAAGAGTCTAGACAAATGGCGTGTCCTTGCAGGTTAACTTTGTCAATGGCAAAACTATCTGCGAAAAGCCTTTGATGAATCTTTGGTAATAGCCAGCTAAGCCCAGAAAACTCCTTATCTCAGTCACTGAGGTTGGTCACCCCCAATTCATTACCACCTCCACTTTAGATGGGTCTACTGCTATCCCTTGCTTACTCACCACATGACCCAGAAACTTCACCTCACTCTTCCATAACTCACATTTGGACAATTTCGCATAGAGTTTCTTTTTCTTTAGTATCTGTAACACGGTCTTCAAGTGTTCCGCATGATCTTCTTCAGCCTTGGAATAAATTAGTATGTCATCAATGAAGACAACAACAAATTTATCCAGAAATGGACGAAAAACTCTGTTCATATAATCCATAAACACTGCAGGACTGTTTGTCAACCCAAAAGACATTATAGTGTACTCGTAATGACCATAATGAGTTCTGAAAGCGATCTTAGGGATATCCCCACCCCTCACCCTTATCTGGTGATAACCGGATCGCAAATCGATCTTGGAGAAAACTTCGGCTCCTTGCAACTGATCCATAAGATCATAAATTGTCGATAGTGGATACTTATTCTTTATTGTCACCTTGTTCAGCTGCCTGTAGTCCACACAGAGCCACATACTCCCGTCCTTCTTCTTTACCAGTAACACTGGTGCACCCCTGATAAACCACTATTTTATGGTTTATCTTGTGCTCAATTGAGTAGTTTTTATCTACTCTTTACCCACTTATTCATACTATTTGCATGGTTTTATATTTCCTTCCTGATTATGTGCTTTGATTGAAAACATGCTTCTTTGGACTTATATTTGCTTATTATTAATCCTCTCTTATCACCATTAGATGCCTTGATATGTGTGTTAAGTGATTTCAGAGATTACAGGGCAAGAATGGCTCAGAGGATGGAAAGGAAGCATGCAAAAGTGGAAGGAATACAAGAAGTTGGAGAAACTGCTAAGCTGACCAGCCTGACCTCTTCGAACTCAAATGGCTATAACTTTAGCTACAGAGGTCCAAACGACGCGGTTCCAGTTGCGTTGGAAAGCTAACGTCCGGGGCTTCGATTTGATATATAATATGCCATAGTGGCCCTGACGCTAGGCGACGCGACCGCGTGCCCCATGCAGCCGCGTCGCAAGTGACGAAAATCAACGAATTTGAATTCGCAACCAGCAAATTCTGGGCTGTTTCTGACCCAGTTCTCGGCCCAGAAAACACAGATTAGAGGCTATAAAGTGGAGGAATGCATCCATTCATAATAATGCACTCATAATTCACTTCTCATGATTTAGATTAGTTTTGAGAGGAGTTCTTTCCTCTCTCTCTTAGGATTAGGACTTCTCTTAGTTTTAGGAGTAACTCTCAATCCCAGGTTCTTTATTTTATTATTTTATTTTAGTTTGTTAATGTTGGTTTACGAACTCCATGTTAGAATTTATTTCTTAATTAATGTTATTTGAGGTATTCCAATTCATGATTGCTTTCTTTTATTTACATGATTACTGCTCTCCATCTGAAGACATTTTTTATTCAGTAAATTTACTATTTTTCCCCTTTTGGCTTTGGTTCAATAATTGGTGACTCTAGAGTTATCAAACTCATTGTTGATTGAAAATTGGAATTCATCCACTTAACTTACCTTCATAGTTAGAGGTTAACAAGTGGGAGAAAAATCCAATTCTCATCACAATTGATAAGGATAACTAGGAAAGGACCTCCAGTTCTTATACCTTGCCAAAGGTTTATTTTACAGTTATTATTTTATTTTATTTTACTTATCATATAATATATTCGCACCTTACCTCCTAAACCCCAATTTACAACTCATAACCAATAATAAGAACATACCTCCCTGCAATTCCTTGAGAAGACGACCCGAGGTTTAAATACTCGGTTATCAATTTTAAAGGGGTTTGTTACTTGTGACAACCAAAACGTTTGTACGAAGGGATTTTTGTTGGTTTAGAGACTATATCTACAACGAGACTATTTTTATGACATTCTTTACTGGCAAAAATCCCAACGTCAACCCCACGGAAAAACACTCGGTCAGATAAAGTTCTTACACAATAAATCCTCTAACTGAGACTTTAGCTCGGCCATTTCTAGCGGTGACATCCTATAAGGAGCACTTGAGATTGGTTCAGTCCCAGGCACCAACTCAATAGCAAACTCAACCTCCCAGTTAGGTGGAAATTCATCAATATCATCGGGAAACACCTCCGGAAACTCGCACACAACCGGAATTTGCTCCAATCTTTGATCATCACCCGAAACACCCGCAGTTAACAACCAGATACCCTGACATTCGGCTCCAGAACAATTCACCATCATCGAAATCAAGTAACAACTATTCAATACAACCGATCCTTCTGTATCTTCCGGCATAAAGTACACCGATTTTGCAGAACAATTAAGCAGGACATGGTTCTCAGATAACCAGTCCAATCCCAAGATAAGATCAAGACCGATCATTGGCAAGCAGATAAAGTTATAGAAAAAGTCACGTTGCTTGACCCTAAATGCAACTTGTGGGCATCCTAGCCTAGTTATCATGGCTTTATGGGGGGCATTATACACCTTTAGGTCATAACCTAAAACTACAATCTTCAAGCCTAACTCACTAGCCTTTTCGAATGCAATGAATGAATGTATTGCTCCCGAATCAAATAAAGCATTTAAAGATTGACAAGCCATTTCACAGTTACCTCGGATAAGTGTCTCAGATCCCTCGGCACCTATAGCTGAAGTGGTGAACATCCGACCAGTTTGCTGTGCTTTTCCTGCACCTTATTTCTACTTCTACAGACAGTTTGCGGCCTTATGTCTCGCCTTACCACAAGAATAGCACAAAACCCATCCGGCCTTGCATGAAGCTCCCGAATGGTGACTCCCACACCTAGCACAAGCTTGCTCATTCTGAGGCTACTTTCCAAATCTCTTTCCTTGGGAGTTGTTGTTGTTGGGCTTCCTGAAAGAGCCTCCCCTCTTGAAAAGCGAACCTCTAGGTGCAAAGTTCTTCCCTCGGTTCTGTGGGAATGATCCCTTGTGACTTTCCCTCTTTGCAGCCGCTTTCATCACACATTCTTCAGCAACCCTACTCTTGTTCACCAACTAGGAGAAAGTCCTAATCTCCATTGGTCCAATTGAACTGAAGATATCACTCCGGAGTCCTCCTTCATACTTAATGCACTTCCATTCCTCATAGTCTCCGGGAGTTCCTTGACACATACGGGAAAACCTAAACAGTACTCAGATACGGACATAGTACCCTGCTTCAGCTGCAGCAACTCAAGTTCCTTGGCTGTCCTGGTAGAAGTTAGAAAGTACTTCTTATAGAACTCTTCTCGAAAGGCATCCCAGATAATATAGTCATCACCCTGCTGCAGGAGACGTCGGACTCCTTGCCACCAATGCGATGCTTCCCTAGTGAGCAAATAGGTAGCAAACTCAACACGCTGCCCTTCAGGTACCAACTGCGCTTGCAGTGCTCGCTTCATAGCCTGAAACCAGGTATCGACTTCAGTCGGGCTAGTAGTTCCCTTGAACTTAGGTGGATTAACCTTCAAAAAGTTTTCTAATGTCATCGGGCCCTGAACTCCGCCTCCGTTATTGCCATGGTTGTTCATCTGTTGCCCAAGAGCCTCAGCAGTGGCCTGCATAGTGATAGCAAGAATTGTCGTTGGTCTAGATTTTCTACTTAAAGAAAGAAATTACTTCGTTGTAAGCATAGCTCCAAACCAACAAACAATTCTCACATCAAATTAAAATTATGGTTTTGTCACATGTACAAACCCTAAATAAGAATTAACCGGAGTATTTGGACTCCGGGTCGTCTCACGAGGATTGCAATGAAGTGGTCAATTATTGGCTATGAAGGAATATTTTGGGGTTTTTGGAATAAGAGACATGAAAAGTAAATGATAAGGAAATTCAAATAACAAAAAGGCCTTGGCAAGGGTTGGTGGTCAAGGATCTCTATCCTTATCACTAACTACAACATGAGAATTGGCAAGGATCAACCCCATTAAGTCATCCTCTAAATGATAAAGGAAAGTCAAATGAGCTATGTCAATTCAAGTCCATAAGTCCAAGGTCTCCACCAATTCAATTAGTGAGATCTAGGGTTAATGGCTCCCAATCATCAATCACTTGGACATTAGCAACTCAAGAGTTCCTAAGTTACTTTTTTCAAGCCAAGAATGCTCAAAAACTATTTTAACATCCAACTAAGCATTTTGTCAAACACTTGGAAGGCATAAAAGGAAAGCATGGTAAATTGCAAGAAATATAAATCTACCAACTACCAATTGCAAGAAAAGTAAAATCACAACTCAAATCAACAATAAAAGAACATCAAACATTAAATTGAATTAAAAATAAACCAAATCCATCATGAGTGCATGATTACAAAAGATAGCAAAGAGGAAAATTAACACTACAAACCATGAGAATGGAATAGTAGAAGCAAGAAATCATAAAGGAAATGAGATGAAAACATGAAATTGGACCTAGATCTAGAAGAGATTAACCTAACCTAACCTAATTCTAGAGAGAAGAGGGAGATTCTCTCTCTAGAAACTAAACTACATGATGCTAACACTTCAAATAATTGCTCCCCCTTTGCTTGGGCTTCAATTCTGCATGAAATACACTCAGAAACAGGTTGGAATTAGGCCTGGGCTGCTCAAAAATCGCCCCCAGCGTTTTTCCTTTAAGTGGGCCATGTGAGAGTATTGGCACGTGCGCGCCATGTGCGCGCGCGTGTCGATTGGCAAATTCTCCATCTGTGCGGATGCGGCATGTACGCGTACGCGTCTATAAGCGAAACCACTTTTGCGCGTGCGCGCCTTATGCGCGTGCGCATCCTTTAATTCATTTCCAATCTTTGTTTCTTCATGTATTCTCCCCTGTGTATGCTTTTCTACTCATTTCTTCTATTCAATATTTGCCTTATGAACCTGAAATCACTCAACAAACATATCAAGGCATCGAATGGAATTAAAACTACCAGTTTAAGGCCTAAAAAGCATGTTTTTACATTTAAGCAAAATTCAAGGGAGAATGACAAAACCATGCTATTTCATTGAATAAATGTGAGAAAAAGTGATAAAATTCCCCAAATTAAGCACAAAATAAACCACGAAATCGGGATTTATCAAATCTTCCCACACTTAAACTAAGCATGTCCTCATGCTAAAATCAAGAAAGAAGCAAAGGGTATCAATATTCATTCAATGCAAACTAACTAAATGCCATCTATCTGAATGAATGCAACTACTTGGTCAAAATAAGTCAACTTCCAAGAATAGATATAAGTACAAGGGCTAAAGCATAGTAATCAGAGCAAACTCACAATTGAATTGAATCATTGAAAGATTTTACAAACTTGCAAGAAAAGATGATCATAGGTGGTTAATCAAAGATCTAAGCAAAATAAGGCCTAAAAAGCATGTTTTTACATTTAAGCAAAATTCAAGGGAGAATTACAAAACCATGCTATTTCATTGAATAAATGTGAGAAAAAGTGATAAAATCCCCCAAATTAAGCACAAAATAAACCACGAAATCGGGGTTTATCACATAGCGGTAGCCATGTTCTCCAATGCCGTCATAAAGTTCACCGGGTCATTTGGGTTGATCTCCGGTGCACGAGCATTAGTACGACCTCTCCCACGACCTCTACTGCATCCACGAGGCGCCATCTGGTTCCTATACACACCAAAAAATGATATTAAGTTGATCAGTTTTAATATCGGAAGTTTAGTACTTCAAAGTCCCAAATGCATGTTCATGAACGTTTATGCCAGTTATATCAAGTAGATATACTAATAGCACATAACACACATACAAAGAATGCACAGAAGCATAGTCAGTCTGTCCCTCAGGCTCTATAGGAACGAACTGCTCTGATACCATAATCTAACACCCTACCATACAGAGTCTTATGTTTAAGTCATAATTCAGAGATGCAAGGTATTAAGACCTCTAAAATAAAAATTTAGTACGTATAATAGTGTGAAAAATGATTATAACTAGGATTCTTTGAAGAAAAAGGGGTAAAACAAAATCATAACTCGAAAGCGCAACACTCCGATCGATAACGTAGCGAATAACGGAATAAGTTAAAGCAAGATTATATATATACAAAGGAGTGTCAAAAACAGGAATATTAAAACTCAAAATCCGTTTGCGAAGATAACTGATCCGAGCATAGCAATATATACATGTAAATAAAATAGGAAACCCCAAAGGGACATAAATACAGAAAACCTATTCTTCAAAATCCCCTCTAAGAGGAGTCATCACAGTTTGTATTATTTAGTGGAGATAAAAGTATCTAAACAAAACATATAAACCAAAATAGAGTCCCGAGAACCAAGGATCTTCGCTAATCCAGCATGCTTCAGGGAGAGCCTCTCGTCCTGCATCTGAAAACCACAAAATCCGCATGGGTGAGAACCGGAAGTTCTCAGTATGGTAACAGTGCCCACATATCTAACATGTAATATCTTGGGAAAGCCAAAGGCAATCCTAGAACTTCCAACAGATAATTCAAAGCTTAAAGACAGGCTAAACCATAAATGGCAACTGACTAAGGATTCTTCAGTCTAACTAATACTTCCTTTTCCAATTCCTGGCCTCCCAACCACCAGCAGGAGTATAATATGGCAAACACAGTTATATCAAACAAGAGATATAAAAATAGGAACAGATAAGGCATTTAGACAAATAACAAATAATACGCAGTCAAATAGGCAATCTCAAACAATTCACATAGTATGCATATGATGTATGCCTGTCCTAATGGCTGATGATATCATTTGTCGGTTATGTAGACAACCCGACAAGTCCTGGTAGCTAAGCATTGGACTGTCCCTCTATCGTGCATCCCCAACTCGAGTTATCCTCGATCATCATCATGATCATAATCATAATCCATATCCAACACCCTCACTGGCGTATATTCACGGGGGTGAGCTCATCCGGAACATTTATAGTATCTGGCCACACTAACGACATAGGATTAGTAGAGTATCGAGTCTCCACTTGGAGCACGTGGTGGCTAGCCACTGCTTTCACCCAGGGAAACTCGTATCTCAGATAGTAGAAGTGCAACATTCACATTTCATTCAATAATCATATATGCAATCATACTCAGCCATAAATCAATAATGGCCCTGCCGTAATCCAGTAATAACTTAGCCATTCAGCTCATAGTTTAATCCAGAACCAGCCAATTTATCAATAAATACAGCTGACATGAGCGAAAATTGGCAGATTAAGAATTAATTAGAGAAATGGCGTTGTGAGTACAGTTCTTAACCGGCAAAAATCCACTCGTCAATTTAGAAAAGGGTTGTCACAATTTTTAGAAATAAAATACTGGGAGTATGAGTCCCAGGTCGTCTCCCAACGAGTTGTAGGAAGATGTGCTATTTTATCAATCAGAGGTTTTCAAAAGGGGTTTTGAATTTGTTGAACAGAAAATTAAATTAGAGAATTTATATGACATAAATAAAATCTTGACTGGGAGAAGATTAATTGGAAGTTCTATCCTTGTTAGGATTTTATCAAGAGCAATTAATAATTAGTCATTGTTTACATTTAGTTAACCCTCAACGAATGAAGGAATGTCAAATTAAAAGTCAACTTCTATTCACAAGTCCTAATCCTCTCCTTTGAGAAGGATTAGAGTTAGTGATTAAAAAGTCAACCAACAATAAACCAATTACAATTGAACTCTTGAGTATTCTAACTCAAGGTTCTCCTTTTAATCATCTTCCAATCAAGTTGGGGAACTACTCACTCATCATAATTATAGACTTCACAAAATCAATGGGGAAAATAAGAGAAGACATAATAAATAATAATAAAAGAGATTAATTAAAAGTAGAAATAGTTCTGTATTAATAACTTGTGAAAATAATCCAATGTCAACTCTGGAGGAATTAAGAATATGAAAGAATAAATGAAAAGTAAATAACAAACTGTAGTGACTAGTACCAGAGGTAGACTCTTCTCAAAAGCTAAAGCAAAAAATGTTCAAAATCCTAATTATGAATGTTCAAGTGAAAAACCTAAGGGAGCAGTAAATTTAGATCTAAAAGAAACTTGAAATTATGCGGAATGAATTGTTGTTCTGTCTCTGCATGTTCCCCGGCTCTAATCTGTGTTTCTGGGCCAAAAACCGGGTTAAAATCTGGCCCAGAATCTTTGTCAGCAACTTTTATAATTCTGCAGATCACGCACGTCACGCGGTCACGTCGTCCACATGATCGCGTCACTCAGCACTTCTCGTACCACGTGTGCGCGTCGTCCACGCATTCACATCGTTCGTGCAGCTTCCAATTCGCACAGTCGCGTCAGGCACGCGAGCGCATTACTCTGAATTCTTCCAATTCGCGCGGTCGCGTGAGCTATGCGACCGCGTGACTCCTCACTGGTCATCTCCTTAATTCCTTGTGTTCCTTCCATTTTTGCACGCTTCCTCTTCATTCCTTACGCCATTCCTGCCGTATGAAGCCTGAAACACTTAACACACAGATCACGGCATCGAATGGTACGAAGGGAGATAAAAATATACAACTAAAAGGTCTTTAGGAAGCAAGTTATCAATCATAGAATATTTTTAGGAAGGAATTGTAAATACATGAAAATCATATGAATAAGTGGGTGAAGACTTGATAAAACCACACAATTAAATACAATATGAATCATAAAATAGTGGTTTATCAACCTCCCCACACTTAAACATTAGCATGTCCTCATGCTAAATTGAAGGAGATAAATATGAATGAATAGGAACATGTAAGACTCATGTGATGCAATGCAACCTATATACATATGAATGCAACTATATGAGTTTGTCTACATGATTAAAAATAGATAAGTTCTCTAAGTTAAAACATGGGGCAGATTTCACCAATTCAAATCATATTGTAAAGGCAGATAAATTCGTAAGAAGATAGCTTGTGAAAGTAGGAAATACAGGACTGAGCATTGAACCCTTACTGTTGGTGCATGTGCACTCTAATCATCTCTAGTATATGGGGTAATCACTCTATCCTTCTCTAATCATGCTTTCAAAAATTTTGTTTTTCACCTAATCAATCAACAATTTTAAAATGCCAATGCAAACATCATGAGGTCTTTTCGTGGTTGTAATGGGGCTAAGGTAAAGGTGAGGATACACATTTGGCTAAGCGAGCTTGTATATTGAATCTTTAATTAACCTAAGCTCCTACCTAACATACATATACTCCATATAAATTTAATATTCATCTTAGCTACCCAAAATCTCCTTTTCACATTCCATATTCACGTATCAACCTTTATTTTAATTTTTATCACATGTGCATTGATTATTAATTCTTACTTAACATTGGGGTGATTTTGTCCCCTTATTTACTAACATAAAAGAAAAATAAATTTTTTATAGCTTATCAATGCACATAGATTTGTAATCCTTTTTTTATGGTTTCACATGAATAGGTACCCAAATTCCCTTTATTCTATTATGACATATTTTCTATTACCCTTTATTCCCACAATTTTCCCATACTTAGTTAACACATATTCTATCTTAAGCTAACCAAAGATTCAATTGGGATTTTTCATTATTTTTCTGCTTAAGGCTAGTAATGTGGTAAAATATAGAATAAATGGGATTAACAACGGCTCAAAGTGGTTAACAAAGGTAATTAAAAGGGTTGGCTTATTTGGGATATGTGAGGTAAACAAACAATGGCCTCAATCATATGCATGCACATAACACATTAACATTGGACATATAGGATAAAACAAAATTCAGATTACAATCATAGAGAAGAAAACACATGAAAAAAAAATGTTTATGGTTAAATAGTGTAACCATGTATTTAGGCTCAAAGTCTCACGGGTTGTGTGTTCTTTTTAGCTCAAAAATCCTATTCCAATTTCAACTTCAAACAAATTTAACATAAATATTTTGATTTAAATTAGTGAAATTTTCGAAAAATATAGGGTCTTGAAAGAAACTTATTGTCTTTTCAATTAGGTAGAACATGCATGCAATTATCCTACTAATATGCAATCTATCCTATTCTAAAGAAAAAGAAGTTGGTGTTAGGGGGAAAGAATTACCTTCGAAAGTCAGGTACTGACCGACCTCCCCACACTTAAGGCTTTGCACCATCCTCGGTGCCATCTGTCAGGAACAGGTGTGGGATGGTGGCAGTATCTCCACAGTCGGGACCGTCATGGCTCCCGGTGCTGGTAAAGGAAGTGGAGTCCGGAGTGCCTGGGTCCTCGTCAGGTCTGTGGTTGCCTGTGAGTATCTCTTTGAGGTATTTGAATCAACGGTGGTAGTGGCGCTCTCGGAGCTTTGCTTTCTGGTCTTGTTGGTCCAACCTCTTCAGTATTTGATGCAGCAGCTGACTAGTAGATGGTGGAATGTTTGCAACATCTTCTGTGGACTGGCTGGTAGTGGCAAGTGGTGGCCTGAGATATCTCCCATTAGGGACGTACTGATCATCCCGTGGAAGTATGGCTTTGGTGTCCCTAGCTCTATAGGAGACTCCGGTTGCCGAGACAATATCTGAGACCAAGGCGGGGAAAGGAAGGTTGATCGCGATTTGCACGTGTCCCAAAGCATTCTGGATGTGTCTTGGTAGATTTAGAGGCTGGTCTGTGAGGATGCACCAAAGTAGAACGGCCATGTCTGGTGAAGGAGGACTCATGAGTGCTCGGAAAGACGTAATGGGACATAATCTGTGCCCATACGTGAGCCTCTAAGGTGAGTGCGGAAGCCGAGATTCTGTTAGGATGGGAACGATGGTATCCGAAGATCTATTTGCTGCCAGGTTGTGCGATAACTCTGAGAACAGCGTCCCAGTCAAATTTGTACGCCTGGCGCTTGAGTGAAGCTTCTTGAAATGCTTCCAATCCTTCTGGAGCAGGAAAAAGATTTAGGGCTCGTTGAATGGCCTCTTCTGTAATGGGGACTTGCTTCTGACAGACATAAACAGATTGCAGGGTTGGCAGGTGGAAATTGGAGTAGAACTCAACTACCCAAGAAAGATTAACCTGTCGTGGCTGTCTCTGTAGGAATCCCCAATGTCTTTGTGCAATTTGTGGCTCAACAAAGTTGGCAATACGAGGTGGAAGGATAATAAGGTGTTCGTTGTTGTAATTCCGAGCTGCCAGAATGGGGAACGTCTGCTCACAATAACGATTGGAAAATCGTGTAGTGTTCTTTGCTGGGAAGGCTTTCTCCTTTTCATCGACCTTTATAATCCTTTTAATTCTTTTTGTTGAGGGCTTAACTGCAGTTGAAGATGGCTCTGCCACTAATGCTCTTTTAGTTCCTTTCCTTGCTGTGGATTTGGGGGTAGCTTTCTCCTTGCCTTTCTTGGTGGCCATCCTAAAAGGAAAAGAGGAGAAACATGAATATTTCAAGCGTTATAGCAAGGAAAAGGGAATAGGAAAGGCGGTAATCAATGCAAGGGAAGGGATAATGATGTGAACACATGGTCATGACTACATGTGGCAAATCAACAATGGAAATAAAATAAGTGCATGTGATGACAATTAAATGCCAGGTGTTTATTGGCATGCTGGCAAAGGGCATGAGTAGCATAGATCAAGCATTCAATGTCCAAATCAGATTACCAAGTCTTTCAAACTAATAATATGTTTGTAAAAATAATTATATTTAATTAATAAAATATAAAAGGGTTTTTGTGAAAGGCAGGCATTTAGAGTAGTAGATTTAAAAGAGATCTAAAAATAGTGCAAAATGCCATATGGGCATTTCCACAAACACATAGCATGCATGTTAAATAAGGTATGGGAAATATTAATTTGAACATGCAAGTAACCCTTAGAAAATAATATATAATTGTTAAACAAGTCCTAAACAATTTACAAGCAACATATAAGAATAATGACACAAATAAATTTCTAACACCAATAGAAGGAAGAAGAAAAGAAAAAGAAAACATGGATAGAGAAAGTAGAAGAGAAAGAAAAAGAAAACATGAAAATAAAAAAGAGGAATGAAAAAGTAGGGAGAGGAGAAGAGAAGAAAAACCTTGATAATGGTGGTAGGAAAGAGAAGGTAGAAGAGAGAAAGAAGGGAGGAAGAAGGAGGGGGGAAATAAAATAGGAATGGGGTGAAAAAAGAAAAGATAATCTGGCAGATTTGAATGAGTTGGGCGGCGCACGCGAATGGAATGATGCGGACGCATGACATGATTTGCGCTAGTGGCGCGAGGGCAGCTTCGCGCTCGCACAACTCTCTGTTCAAATTATGTTTTGCCAAAATTTTGGGTGACGCAATCGCGTGGTTGACGCGATCGCGTGGATGGCCAGATTGATAAAATGGCACGGACGCGTGGGGCACGCATTTGCGTGGCAGGGCTTGTGCTTTTAGCACGAGTCCAGCCCAAGTCCAGCTCAACTCTCGACCATACACCCTTTTTACGTCGATTTATAGGGCATGCGTTCGCGTGGGTGACGCGGACGCGTGGGAGGCCTTTTTCCTACATGATGCGGACGCGGTGGCGTCAGTCAAATTGTGCCAAAGGCACACCTCCAGCCACACTTTCGCGTGACTATCTGTTTCTTTTCTTCTTGTATCCAAGGCACTATGACGCGGACGCGTCATCGACGCTGTCGCGTCGTGTTCTCCCTTTTTTCTTAAATAATAATGCAAGATGCAGTATGCGGATGAGATGCAAAAGATAGGTATTAGTACTGAGAAGAGTTATTAACAAGGGAAGATAAGGCGAGGAAGAGGAACGATCATACCATGGTGGGTTGTCTCCCACCTAGCACTTTGCTTTAACGTCCTTAAGTTGGACGTTCCACTAGCTCAGTCTTCTGCTATGGGCGGATCTACCAAGAGGAAGATCTCTAGTTTCTGGTTTTTCGCCATCTTTTCACCATGGAATAACTTTAAGCGATGTCCATTGACCTTGATAAGTTCAGAGCTTGAAGGATGGCTCAAGTGAAAGACTCTGTATGGTTCCACCTTTTCTACTCGATACGGACTATCCCATCTGGATCTCAGCTTGCCTGGCATGAGTCGTATTCTGGAGTTGTAAAGTAGGACTAAGTCCCCTGGTTGGAATTCTCTTCTCTTAATGCTCTTGTCATGCACAGCCTTCACCTTCTCTTTATACAGCCTGGAGTTTTCATAAGCTTCAAGGCGAACGCTCTCTAATTCTTGTAGTTGCAACTTCCGTTCAGCTCCGGCTCTCTCATAGTCCATGTTGCATTCCTTTACCGCCCAGAAGGCTTTATGCTCTAACTCAACTGGAAGATGACAGGCCTTTCCATAAACTAAGCGGAAAGGACTCATCCCAATCGGTGTCTTGTATGCTGTCCGGTATGCCCAAAGTGCATCTTGGAGCCTGGTGCTCCAGTCCTTTCTATGAGGCTTGACTACCTTTTGCAGTATACGCTTTATCTTTCTGTTAGACACCTCTGCTTGCCCATTAGTCTGGGGGTGATAGGCTGTTGATACTTTTGAATTATTCCATGCCTCTTTAGTAAACCTGTTAGTCTCCTGTTACAAAAGTGAGTGCTTTGATCGCTCACGATTGCTTGTGGTGATCCAAAGTGACAAATAATATGATTTCTAACAAAGGAAACAATGGTGTTAGTATCATCAGTATGGGTAGGAATTGCTTTCACCCATTTAGAAACATAATCTACAGCTAACAGTATATAAAGATGGCCATTAGAATTTGGAAACGGACCCATGAAGTCAATGCCCCAAACATAAAAAATTTCACAGAAAAGCATAATTTGTTGAGGCATTTCATCCCTCTGGGATATATTATCAAACCTTTGGCATGGAAGACAAGATTTACAAAGATCAGCATCATCTTTAAAAAGAGTAGGCCACCAGAATCTACAGTCTAAAACTTTTCTAGCAGTTCGTTGAGGGCCAAAATGTCCTCCACTCTCAGATGAGTGGCAGGCCTCTAAAATGGACTGAAATTCTGATTGAGGTACACACCGTCTAATTACCTGGTCAGCACCACACCTCCATAGATATGGGTCATCCCATACATAGTATTTGGACTCGCTTTTCAGCTTGTCTCTCTGATGCTTAGTGAAATCAGGAGGAAAAGTATGACTAACTAGATAATTAGCTACAGGTGCATACCAAGGGGCTACATCAGATACTGCCTGTAAGCTATCAAATGAGAAATTATCATTGATAGGAATGGAGTCATCTTTAATGTGCTCAAGGTGACTCAAGTGGTCAGCCACTAAATTCTGGTTACCACTCCTATCTTTAATTTCCAGATCAAATTCTTAAAGCAGTAGCATCCAACGTATTAGCCTTGGTTTAGACTCCTTTTTAGCTAATAAATATTTTAGAGCTGTATGGTCTGAGTACACTACTACCTTAGTACCAAGTAAATAGGCTCGGAATTTATCCAGAGCAAAAACAATAGCTAGAAGCTCTTTTTCAATAGTAGTGTAATTAGATTGAGCAGCATCTAAAGTCTTAGATGCATAAGCAATTATAAAAGGGTCGTTACCTTCATGTTGAGCCAGTGCTGCTCCTACTGCATGATTGGAGGCGTCACACATGATTTCAAATGGTTGACTCCAGTCTGGTCCCCTCACAATCGGAGCTTGAGTCAAGGCGGTCTTTAGCCTATCAAACGCTTGTTTGCAATCCTCACTGAACTCGAACTCAATCTCTTTCTGAAGTAGTCTGGTTAAGGGTAGTGCTACCTTACTGAAATCCTTAATGAATCTCCTATAAAAACCTGCATGGCCAAGGAACGAACGGACTTTCCTCAAAGAGGAGGGGTAAGGTAAACTAGAAATAACATCCACCTTTGCAGGGTCTACAGAGATACCAGTATCAGAAACAACATGTCTTAGAACAATACCTTGTTTTACCATAAAATGACACTTTTCAAAATTTAAAACAAGGTTTGAACTAACACACCTGTCCAATACTTTAGATAAACTATCCAAGCAAGGGTTAAATGAATCACCATAAATGCTAAAGTCATCCATAAAAACTTTCATACAAGTCTCAATGAGATCAGAGAAAAGACTCATCATACACCTTTGGAAAGTAGCTGGTGCATTGCACAAGCCAAAGGGCATTCATTTATAAGCATAAGTCCCAAAAGGACATGTAAAGGTAGTCTTTTTCTGATCTTCAGGAGCTATATGGATTTGAAAATAACATGTGTAACCATCTAGAAAGCAGTAGTGAGATTTACCTGACAGGCGATCAAGCATCTGATCAATGAATGGTAAGGGATAATGATCCTTGCGAGTAGCTTAGTTGAGACGCCTGTAGTCAATGCAAACTCTCCATGCGTTCTGCACTCTGGTTGTCAGAAGTTCTCCTTGCTCATTCCTTATTGTTGTAACTCCAGACTTATTGGGCACCACTTGTACTGGGCTGACCCATTCGCTATCTGAAATGGGGTAAATAATATCTGCTTTAAGTAGTCTGGTAACTTCCTTCTTAACAACTTCTAAGATGGTGGGATTCAATCTTCTCTGAGGTTGACGGATAGGCTTTGCTCCTTCTTCTAAGAATATTCTATGTTCACAAACTTGAGGGCTGATGCCTACTATATCCGTCAAGCTCCATCCAATTACTTTCTTATGCGTTCTCAATACACTAAGCAGTTGTTCTTCTTGGTGGGAAGTGAGCTCCCTTGCAATGATGACTGGAAACTTCTGCTTGTCCTCAAGGTATGCATACTTGAGGTGTGGAAGAAAGGGCTTTAATTCCATTTTCCGCTCATGGTTCGGTTCTGGATTCTCTGGCCCTGGCAAAAATGGTGATGAATCTTCAGTATGTTCAGAGGGTGTCCCCACACTTGGATCTTGCTCCATGTGACTCTCTTCCATTTCTTCCTGGTGAGTTGCAGCTATAATTTCATCAATGATGTCACATTGGAATATAGAGTGATCTTCTGGGGGATGCTTCAAAGCTTCATCTAGATTGAAGCTCACTGTTCTGCCATCTACCTCAAAGAAATAGGTACCCGAAAAGCCATCCAGCTTGAATTTTGAAGTCTTCAAAAACGGTCTACCAAGAAGGATTGACGAGGGTCTCCCTGAGTCATTTTGGGGCATCTCCAGAATATAAAAATCAATGGGAAATGTGAGCCCCTTAATTCTCACTAATACATCTTCAGCAATTCCAACCACTGTGATAATGCTTTTATCTGCTAACACAAAACGAGCTGCCGATCTTTTTAAGGGAGGGAGCCTTAAAGCATTATATATAGACAAGGGCATAATACTCACGCATGCTCCTAAATCACACATACAGTCAGAAAATATCACACCTCCAATGGTACAATTAACCATGCATGGGCCTGGGTCACTACATTTTTCAGGTATATTTCCCATTAAAGCAGATATAGAACTATCTAAAGGAATAGTTTCTAATTCATTAATTTTATCTTTATGTATGCACAACTCTTTTAGAAACTTTGCATATTTAGGCACTTGCTGAATAACATCAAAAAGGGGAACAGTTACCTCAACCTTTTTGAAAATCTCTACCATTTTGGGATCTAGTTCCATTTGCTTTCTGGGCTTCTTAGCAAGGTGTGGAAATAGAATAGGAGTGGCGTCCTTTATAGCTTCAGCTTGCTGGGGTTCTGCACTCCTTGGTTGGGCTGTTTCTGCTTCAGCCATGCCTTGTACTTCATCTTCTTCTTCAACATCCTCTACCTTAACCGTGTCTGCAGCTGGGGTGTGTACTGGCAGGCTTAACTCCTCCGGATTCCTCTCTTGCAGTGTGGTTCCAGATCTCAGGGTAATGGCATTGACGCCACCCTTTGGATTGGGTAATGGTTGAGAGGGGAGTCCACCAGAGCTTGAGGACTGGTTATTAGAGTTATTCAGTGATCCAATCTGTGAGACAAGGGCTTGCAAGGTAGAATTCAGACCATTTAGAGTAGAAGTAAGATTGTTTTCCATGGCCTGCTGTCTTCGATCAATAGATTATAGCAACTCATCATTAGGAGATGAAGATGGGTAAGTGATCTGTCTGCTGAGATGCTTGAGGCTTCCTTAGATGAGGTGCTCTGTAGGCCTGATTCTGATTCTGCTGCCTGAAGTTGTTATTGTTATTCCACCTCTGATTTCCATTGTTATCTCTGCCTTCTCTGTTATGATTGTCCCTCCAACCCTGGTTGAAATTATCTCTCCAACCTTGGTTGGGGTTATCCTGCCATCCATTGTTGTAGCCGCCACCTTGATTGTACCCTTGATTGGGGCGGTCATAGAAGTTGTGGGTGGTTGCCACAGTGTGGTCTTCCTGTTGGAGTTGCAGACACTCATCAGTATAATGACTGTAGTCGGCACAGATTCCGCATACTCTTTGTGGAACCAACTGTTGGCTGTGCTGTGGTGGAGAAGGTTGAACTTGTTGAGCTTGTTGTTGACTTAGTTGCATCTGCTTCAGTAAATTGGTCATTTCACATAAGCTCTGAGTTATAGCAGCAGTCTCTTTGCTAGAGGATATCTTTGCAACAGCTCTTGTCCGACTTTGTTTCTGCCTGTGATTTCTAGTAGATTCAGCTAAGTCGTTGATCAATTGCCATGCCTCTTCCGTAGTCTTGTACTTCTTCATAGATCCATTGCTAGCACCTTCCAATGTGGTCTTATCTTGAGATTTCATACCCTGTGTAAAGTAGCCGAGCAACACTATCTTGTCAATCATATGGTGGGGACATGCTTCCAGAAGATTATTGAAGTGCTCCAAATATTCATAGAGAGTCTTAGATTCGTCCTGAACGATCATGGACATGTCTTTCCTCAGTTTATCGGCAATCTCAGCTGGAAAGAATTTCTCCAAAAATTCTCTTCTAAGCGTATTCCAGTTAGAGACAGTTGCTCTGGGTTGAGTGTAGTACCACTCTTTTGCCTTCCCCTTAAGAGAAAATGGGAAAGCCTTAAGCAGAATAGAAGTTTCGTCAGTACCATCACGCTTAACAGTAGAACAAGCTGTCTAAAAATCCCTAAGGTGCTTGATAGGCTCTTGAGCAGGTAAGCCATAAAACTTGGGCATCAAGTTGAGTAGTGCAGCCTTTATTTCAAAATCCATAGCCACTGCTGGGTGGCGTGCCTGGAATGGTTATAGTGTAAAATCAGGGGCTGCTTGCTCCTGGATAGTGATTCTCCTAGGTGCTGCCATGTCACCTGCACGTAAAGCAACTGGATCAGTAGAAAGGGAGATGGTTTCTTCCTTAGATGACGTTTCAGATTCGTCCTCGGAGAGGACTAATCGACGCCGAGCTTACCTTATACGTGAAATAGTTCTTTCAATCTCAGGGTCAAATACTGGCAAGCTTGGATCAGGAAGTGAACGCGTCATTTAACGAAAGAAACGTGCAGCTCATAGTAACAAAAATAAAAAGAAAAATACAATTAAATAAATTCCAATCAAGAAATTAGCACACTATTATAACTCCCCGGCAACGGCGTCAAAAATTGACGTGAGCGGAAATTGGCAGATTAAGAATTAATTAGAGAAATGGCGTTGTGAGTACAGTTCTTAACCGGCAAAAATCCACTCGTCAATTTAGAAAAGGGTTGTCACAATTTTTAGAAATAAAATACTGGGAGTATGAGTCCCAGGTCGTCTCCCAACGAGTTGCAGGAAGATGTGCTATTTTATTAATCAGAGGCTTTCAAAATGGGTTTTGAATTTGTTGAACAGGAAATTAAATTAGAGAATTTATATGATTTAAATAAAATCTTGACTGGGAGAAGATTAATTGGAAGTTCTATCATTGTTAGGATTTTATCAAGAGCAATTAATAATTAGTCATTGTTTACATTTAGTTAACCCTCAACGAATGAAGGAATGCCAAATTAAAAGTCAACTTCTATTCACAAGTCCTAATCCTCTCCTTTGAGAAGGATTAGAGTTAGTGATTAACAGGTCAACCAACAATAAACCAATTACAATTGAACTCTTGAGTATCCTAACTCAAGGTTCTCCTTTTAATCATCTTCCAATCAAGTTGGGGAACTACTCACTCATCATAATTATAGACTTCACAAAATCAATGGGGAAAATAAGAGAAGACATAATAAATAATAATAAAAGAGATTAATTAAAAGTAGAAATAGTTCTGTATTAATAACTTGTGAAAATAATCCAATGTCAACTCTGGAGGAATTAAGAATATGGAAGAATAAATGAAAAGTAAATAACAAACTGTAGTGACTAGTACCAGAGGTAGACTCTTCTCAAAAGCTAAAGCCAAAAATCTTCAAAATCCTAATTATGAATGTTCAAGTAAAAAACCTAAGGGAGGAGCAAATTCAGATCTAAAAAAAACGTGAAATTATGTAGAATGAATTGTTGTTCTGTCTCTGCATGTTCCTTGGCTCTAATCTATATTTCTGGGCTAAAAACCGGGTTGAAATCCGACCCAAAATCTCTGTCAGCGACTTTTATAATTCTGCAGATCGCGCACGTCACATGGCCGCGTCGTCCACGCGATCGCATCACTCAGCACTTCTCGTACCACGCGTGCGCATCGTCCACGCATTCGCGTCATTTGTGCAGCTTCCAATTCACACGGTCGCGTCAGGCACGCGAGCACGTCACTCTGAATTCTTCCATTTCGCGCGATCGCGTGAGCCATGCGACTGCGTGACTTCTCGCTGGTCATCTCCTCAATTCCTTGTGTTCCTTCCATTTTTGCATGCTTCCTCTTCATTCCTTACGCCATTCCTGCCCTATGAAGCCTAAAATACTTAGCACACAGATCACGACATTGAATGGTATGAAGGGAGATAAAAATATACAACTAAAAGGTCTTTAGGAAGCAAGTTATCAATCATAGAATATTTTTAGGAAGGAATTGTAAATACATGTAAATCATATGAATAAGTGGGTGAAGACTTGATAAAACCACACAATTAAATACAATATGAATCATAAAATAGTGGTTTATCAACCCATTTTGACGTTAGATTTTTGCTAGTAAAGAATTTTAGAAAAATAGTCGCGTTGTAAGTATAGCTTCTAAACCAACAGAAAATCCTTTCGTACAAATGTTTGGTTATCACAAGTAACAAATCCAATAAAATTTATAAACCGAAGTATTCAAACCTCGGGTCGTCTTCTCAAGGAATTGCAGGGAGGTGTGTTTTATTATTGGTTATGGAAAACAATATTTGGGTTTGAAAAGGTTTTGAATGAGAGAAATAAATTTCAGAAATTAATAAAAATATAATGAAAGTATGCAGATAAAGTAAGTAAAATAGAATGAAGGAAAAGAAGGATGAGAAGCTAAAGAGATGAAGAAAAAGGAGGAAGAAATGAGGAAGAAATAATGAAGAAGGGAAAGAAAAGATTTAGATTTGGAGAAGAAAAGATAAGATATCTTGGCTGATCTGGATAAGCTGTGCGGCGTAGGTGACGCGATAGCGTGCGTGACACGTTTGCACGGGTGGCGCTGTTGTCAAGTGACGCGGCCGCGTGGGGCACGCGGTCGCGTGAGTGAATTCGTGCTACTAGCGCAAGGGCAGCCGCGCGCTCGCGCAACTTTCTATTTAAAATTCATTTTGCCAAAATTTTGGGTGATGCGGTCGCATGGGGGACGCGATCGCGTGATAGGCCATATTATGGGGATTGACGCGGACGCGTGGGGCACGCGTTCGCGTGGTAGGGCTTGTGCTGCTAGCACGAGTCCAGCTCCACTCCAGCTCAAGTTACTGCCATACACCCTTTTTACGTCGAATTTCAGGGTCACGCGTTCGCGTGGTTGACGCGGACGACGCGTGGGGAGGCCATTTCACTAATGATGCGATCGCATCATCCACGCGGTCGCGTGGGTCAAATTGTTCCAGAGGCATGCTGATGAGCGGATAATTTATACGCTTTTTGGCATTGTTTTTATATAGTTTTTAATAAGTTTAAGCTACTTTTAGGGATGTTTTCATTAGTTTTTATGTTAAATTCACATTTCTGGACTTTACTATGAGTTTGTGTGTTTTTCTGTGATTTCAGGTAAATTCTGACTGAAATTGAGGGATTTGAGCAAAACTCTGAAAAAGGCTGACAAAAGGACTGCTGATGCTGTTGGATTCTGACCTCCCTGCACTCGAAATGGATTTTCTGGAGCTACAGAACTCCAAATGGCGCGCTCTCAACGGCGTTGGAAAGTAGACATCCAGGGCTTTCCAGCAATATATAATAGTCCATACTTTATTCGAAGAATGACGACGTAACTTGGCGTTAAACGCCAAGTACATGCTGCTGTCTGGAGTAAAACGCCAGAAAAACGTCATGATCCGGAGTCAAACGCCCAAAACACGTCATAACCTGAAGTTTGACGCCAAGAAATGCCTCTACACGTGGATTGATCAAGCTCAGCCCAAACACACACCAAGTGGGCCCCGGAAGTGAATTTATGCATCAATTACTTACTTATGTAAACCCTAGTAGCTAGTCTAGTATATAGGACCTCTTACTATTGTATTAGACATCCTGGATTGTATTTTGATCCTGTGATCACGTTTAGGGGGCTGGCCATTCGGCCATGCCTGAACCTTTCACTTATGTATTTTCAACAGTGGAGTTTCTGCACACCATAGATTAAGGGTGTGGAGCTCTGCTGTACCTCAAAGATTAATGAAGTTCTATTTTCTTTATTCAATTCTCTATCTTATTCTTATTCCAAGATATTCATTCGTACTCAAGAACATGATGAGTGTGATGAGCTAATAACTCTCATCATCATTCTCACTCATGAACGCGCGTGATTGACAACCACTTCCGTTCTACATGCAAAGAAGCTTGAATGTGTATCTCTTAGATTCTCCAACAGAATCTTCGTGGTATAAGCTAGATAGATGGCGGCATTTATCTGGATCCGGAAAGTCCAACCTTGTCTGTGGTGTTCCGAGTAGGATCCTGGGAATCCGGAAAGTCTCACCTTGTCTGTGGTATTCCGAGTAGGATTCCGTTCATGAATGACTGTGACGTGCTTCAAACTTTAACCTGCTGGCGTTAGTGACAAACGCAAAAGAGGGATTCTATTCCAGTAGGAGCGGGAACCAACCGGTGATTGGCCGTACTGTGACAGAGTGCGTGCATTAGCTTTCACTGCGAGGATGGGATGTAGCTATCAACCATGGGTGATGCCTCCAGACTGGTTAGCTGTGCGAGTGACAGCCGCACAGGTTATTTCCCCGAGAGGAATGAAAGTAGCCACAGCTGATAGTGAACCCCTATACAAAGCTTGCCATGGAAAGGAGTAAGAAGGATTGAGTAGAAGGAATAGGAAGGCAGGCGTCCGAGAGCTCTACAGCATCTCCATTCCGCTTATCTGAAATTCCTACCAATGAATCTACATAAGTATTCTATCCTTTTTATTATTCCTTTTATTTATTATTTAATCCAATAAAATATCATGTTTAAATTCGCCTGACTGAGATTAGCAAGGTGACCATAGCTTGCTTCATACCAACAATCTCTGTGGATTCGACCCTTACTCACGTAAGGTTATTACTTGGACGACCCAGTACACTTGCTGGTTAGTTGAACGGAGTTGTGAAGAACATAAACAGTGCCAATTTCTAAAATCCAATTACAATGAATCAGATCCAAGAATAAGAATCACAATTTCGTCCACCAAGTTTTTGGCGCCGTTGCCGGGGATTGTTCGAGTATGGACAACTGACGGTTCATCTTGTTGCTCAGATTAGGTAATTTTCTTTTCAAAAATATTTTTCAAAATTTTTCTTTTTATTTTTCGTTTTTCAAAACATTATTTTCGAAAAATATTAATAAAAATAAAAAAAAAATTAGAAAATCATAAAAACCAAAAATATTTTGTGTTTCTTGTTTGAATCTTGTGTTAATTTTTAAGTTTGGTGTCAATTGCATGCTTTTAAAATTTTTCTTGCATTTTTTCGAAAATCTCATGCATTCATAGTGTTCTTCATGATCTTCAAGTTGTTCTTGACAAGTCTTCTTGTTTGATCTTGATGATTTTTTGTTTTGTGGTGTTTGTTGTTTCTCATGTGCATTTTTGCATTCATATTTTCCATGCATTAAAGATTTCTAAGTTTGGTGTCTTGCATGTTTTCTTTGCATTAAAAATTTTTCAAAATTATGTTCTTGATGTTCATCATGATCTTCATAGTGTTCTTGGTGTTCATCTTGACATTCATAGCATTCTTGCATGCATCTTGTGTCTTGATCCAAAATTTTCATGTTTTGGGTCATTTTTGTGTTTTTCCTTAAAAATTTAAAAATCAAAAATATCTTTTCCTTATTTCCCTCCAAAATTTCGAAATTTTGGGTTGACTTGGTCAAAAATTTTCAAAATTAGTTGTTTCTTACAAGTCAAGTCAAAATTTCAATTTTAAAAATCTTATCTTTTCAAAATCTTTTTCAAAAATCATATCTTTTTCATTTTTTTATAAATTTCGAAAATTTCAAAAATTATTTTTCAAAATATTTTCAAAATCTTTTTCTTATCTTTATATGTAATTTTCGAAAATTAGCTAACAATTAATGTGATTGGTTCAAAAATTTGAAGTTTGTTACTTTCTTGTTAAGAAAGGTTCAATCTTTAAGTTCTAGAATCTTATCTTGTAGTTTCCTGTTAGTTAAGTAATTTTAAAAATTAAATCTTTTTCAAAATATCTTTTTCTTAAAAATCTTTTTAACTTTTATTCTATCTTTTTCAAAAATTTCATATTTTTCAAAATTTGATTTCAAAATATCTTATCTAACTTCTTATCTCCTTATCTTTTTAAATTTTGATTTCAAATCTTTTTCAATCAACTAACTAACTTGTTGTTTGTTTCTTATCTTTTTCAAAACTACCTAACTACTTTTCCCTCCTCTATTTTCGAAAATATTTCTTCCCTTTTTCAAAAATTCTTTTTAATTAATTAATTGTTTTAAATTTTAATTTTAATTTTATTTTATCTCTAATTTTCGAAAATCACTAACTCCTTTTCAAAAATTGTTTTCGAATTCTCTCTTCTCTTTTCTTCCTCTATTTAATTATTTAATTACTAACACTTCTCCTCACCTCTCTTCATCCAAAATCTGAATCTTCTTCATTCTTCTACCCCCTTTCTTTTTCTACTAACATAAAGGAATCTCTATACTGTGACATAGAGGATTCCTTTTTCTTTTCTTGTTTTCTTCTCTTTCATATGAGCAGGAACAGGGATAAAGGCACTCTTGTTGAAATTGATCCAGAACCTGAAAGGACTCTGAAGAGAAAATTAAAAGAAGCTAAATTACAACAATCCAGAAGAGACCTTCTTGAAAATTTCGAACAAGAGAAAGAGATGGCAGCCGAAAATAATAATAATAATGCAAGGAGAATGCTTGGTGACTTCACTAAGCCAACGTCCAAGTTTGATGGAAGAAGCATCTCCATTCCTGCCATTGGAGCCAATGATTTTGAGCTTAAGCCTCAACTAGTTGCTTTAATGCAACAAAACTGCAAGTTTTATGGACTTCCATCTGAAGATCCTTACCAGTTTTTAACTGAGTTCTTGCAGATCTGTGACACTGTAAAGACAAATGGAGTTAATCCTGAAGTCTACAGACTCTTGCTTTTCCCTTTTGCTGTAAGAGACAGAGCTAGAGTATGGTTGGATTCTCAACCCAAGGATAGCCTGGACTCATGGGATAAGCTGGTCACTGCATTCTTAGATAAGTTCTTTCCTCCTCAAAAGCTGAGCAAGCTGAGAGTGGATGTTCAAACCTTCAAACAAAAAGATGGTGAATCCCTCTATGAAGCTTGGGAAAGATACAAGCAGCTGACAAAGAGATGTCCATCTGACATGTTTTCTGAATGGACCATATTAGATATATTCTATTATGGTCTCTCTGAATTTTCGAAAATGTCATTGGACCACTCTGCAGGTGGATCTATTCACCTGAAGAAAACGCCTGAAGAGGCTCAAGAACTCATTGACATGGTTGCAAACAACCAGTTCATGTACACCTCTGAGAGGAATTCCGTGAATAATGGGGTACCTCAGAAGAAAGGAGTTCTTGAAATTGATGCTCTGAATGCCATATTGGCTCAGAACAAAGTGTTGACTCAACAGGTCAACATGATCTCTCAAAATCTGAATGGATTGCAACATGCAGCCAATAGTACTAGAGAGGCAGCTTCTGAAGAAGCTTATGATCCTGAAAACCCTGCCATGGCAGAGGTTAATTACTTAGGTGAACCTTATGGAAACACCTATAACTCATCATGGAGAAATCATCCTAATTTCTCCTGGAAGGATCAACAAAACCTCAACAAGGTTTTAACAATGGTGGACGCAATAGGCTGAATAATAGTAAGCCATATCCATCATCTTCTCAGCAACAGACAGAGAACTCTGAACAAAACACTTCTAATTTAGCCAATATAGTCTCTGATCTGTCAAAAGCCACTTTTAGTTTCATGAATGAAACAAGATCCTCTATCAGAAATCTGGAGGCACAAGTGGGCCAGCTGAGTAAGAAAGTCATTGACACTCCTCCCAGTACTCTCCCAAGTAATACAGAAGAAAATCCAAAAGGAGAGTGCAAGGCCATTGATTTAATCAAAGTGGCCGAATGCACCAAGGAGGAGGAGGACGAAAATCCCAGTGAGGAAGACCTCCTGGGACGTTCCTCAAGCAAGAAGGAGTTTCCTATTAAGGATCCAGAGGAATCTGAGGCTCATCTAGAGGCCATAGAGATTCCTTTAATTCTCCTTCTGCCATTCATGAGCTCTGAAGAATATTCATCCTCTGAAGAGAATGAAGATGTGACTGGAGAGCAAGTTGCTCAGTACTTAGGAGCTATCATGAAGCTGAATGCCAAGTTATTTGGTAATGAGACTTGGGAAAGTGAACCTCCATTGCTCATTAGTGAACTGGATACTTGGATTCAGAGAACTCTACCTCAAAAGAAACAAGATCCTGGCAAGTTCTTAATACCTTGCACCATTGGCACTATGAGCTTTGAAAGAGCTCTATGTGATCTTGGATCAGGAATAAATCTTATGCCACTCTCTGTAATGGAGAAGCTGGGAATCATTGAGGTACAACCTGCCTTGTTCTCATTACAACTGGCAGACAAGTCAGTGAGACAAGCTTATGGGTTAGTAGAGGACGTGCTAGTAAAGGTTGAAGGCCTTTACATCCCTACTGATTTCATAATCCTAGACACTAGGAAGGAAGATGATGAATGCATCATCCTAGGAAGACCTTTCCTAGCCACAGCAGGAGCTGTGATAGATGTCAACAGAGGTGAATTAGTCCTTCAATTGAATGGAGAATATCTTGTGTTTCAAGCACATGGCTATCCCTCTGTGACAAAAGAGAGCAAGCATGAAGAGCTTCTCTCAGTTCAGAGTCAAGAAGAGCCCACACAGTCAAACTCTAAGTTTGGTGTTGTGAGGCCACAACCAAACTCTAAGTTTGGTGTCCAAACCCCATATCCAAACTCTAAGTTTGGTGTTGGGAATACCACACTTAAGTTGACCTGATCACCTTGTGGCTCCATGAGAGCCACTGTCAAGCTATTGACATTAAAGAAGCGCTTGTTGGGAGGCAACCCAATTTTATTTATCTAATTTTATTTTATTTTGTTTCTTTGTTATTTTTATGTTTCATTAGGTACATGATCATGAGGAGTCACGAAAAAAATAAAAAAATTTAAAAACAGAGTCAAAAACAGAAGAAAAAAATTTTCACCCTGGAGGACGCACGGGCTGGCGTTCAGCGCCCAGAAGGAGCATCTGGCTGGCGTTCAACGCCAGAACAGAGCATCTTTCTGGCGCTGAACGCCCAAAACAAGCTCCATCCTGGCGTTTAACGCCAGAATGCGCAGACAGAGGACAATCTGGCGCTGAACGCCAGAAACAAGCTTGAAACTGGCGTTCAACGCCAGAAACAAGCATCACATGGGCGTTTAACGCCCAGAACATGCATCAATGGGTGTTTGAACGCCAGAATGATGCATGAAGGCATGTTACATGCCTATATGGTGAAGGAATGGTATTTGTTTTCACCTCAGGACCTGTGGACCCCACAGGATTCCTACCTCAGGATCTGTGGACCCCACAGGATCCCCACCTACCTTTTCTTTTAATCCTATTCACACTCTCCTAATCCAAATCTCATTCCCAATGTCACCCTTCCCAAAAACATCTTCTTCATCAATCACCTCAATTCCTCCTCCCAATTTACCCATTCACCATTCACATCAACCTCCTCTTCCCCATACACCCCACCTACCTCCATAAAATTTCAAATGCAATTTCCCACCCATTCCCACCCAAAATGGCCGAACCTATATCCCCCCCTCTCCCTATAAATACCCTTCTTTTCTTTTACATTTTCACACAACACAAACCCACATTCTCCCACATAGCCGAACCCTCTCTTCTCCCTCTCTACCATCTTTTCTTCTTCTTCTTCTACTCTTCTTTTCTTTTTGCTTGGGGACAAGCAAATTTTAAGTTTGGTGTGGTAAAAAGCCTAAGCTTTTTTATTTTCATTCACCATCAATGGCACCCAAGACCGGAATTTCCTCAAGAAAAGGAAAAGGGAAAGCAAAAGCTTCTTCCTCTGAGTCATGGGAGAAGGAGAGGTTCATCTCCAAAAGCCATCAAGACCACTTCCATGATGTTGTGGCAAAGAAGAAAGTGATCCCTAAGGTCCCTTTCAAGCTCAAGAAAAATGAGTATCCGGAGATCCGACATGAAATTCAAAGAAGAGGTTGGGAAGTCTTAGCCAACCCCATGCAACAAGTCGGAATTCTCATGGTTCAAGAGTTCTATGCCAATGCATGGATCACTAGAAACCATGACCAAAGTATGAACCCAAGCCCAAAGAATTATCTCACAATGGTTAGGGGGAAATACTTGGATTTCAGTCCGGAAAATGTGAGGTTGGCATTTCATTTGCCTATGATGCAAGGTGATGAACGCCCCTACACAAGAAGGGTCAACTTTAACCAAAGGTTGGACCAAGTCCTTATGGACATATGTGTGGAAGGCGCCCAATGGAGAGTAGACTCCAAAGGCAAGCCAGTCCAACTAAGAAGACTGGACCTCAAGCCTGTAGCTAGAGGATGGTTGGAGTTCATTCAAAGATCCATCATCCCTACAAGCAACCGATCTGAAGTTACTGTGGATCGGGCCATCATGGTTCATAGCATCATGATTGGTGAAGAAGTAGAGGTTCATGAAGTCATCTCCAATGAACTCTACAAGATAGCTGACAAGCCTTCATACATGGCACGACTAGCCTTCCCCCACCTTATATGCCATCTATGTTACTCAGCTGGAGTTATCATAGAAGGAGATGTCTCCATTGAAGAAGATAAGCCCATTACCAAGAAAAAGATGGAGCAAACAAGGGAAGCTCCTCACGGCCTCCAAGAAGAACATGAGGAAGTGCATCATCAACAAATGCCTCATGGAATGCACTTTCCTCCCAACAACTATTGGGAGCAACTTAGCACCTCCTTGGAAGATTTGAGTCATAATGTTGAACAATTAAGGGTGGAACACCATGAACACGCCCTCACTCTCCAAGAAATAAGAGAAGATCAAAGAGCAATGAGGGAGGAGCAACAAAGGCAAGGAAGGGACATAGAAGAGTTGAAGAACATCATTGGTCCTTCAAGAAGAAGACGCCACTAAGGTGGATTCATTCCTTGTTCTTAATTTCTTTCTGTTTTCGGTTTTTAATGCTATGTTTATCTATGTTTTGTGTCTTTCTTTCATGATCATTAGTGTGTAACCATGCCTTAAAGCTATGAAATAAAATCCATTAGTCCTTCACCTCTCTTAAAAGAAAAATGTTTTAAATCAAAAGAACAAGAAGTACATAATTTTCGAATTATTATTGAATTTAGTTTAATTATATTGATGTGGTGACAATGCTTTTTGTTTTCTGAATGAATGAATGAACAGTGCATATGTCTTTGGATCTTGTTGTTTATGAGTGTTAAAAATTGTTGGCTCTTGAAAGAATGATGAACAAAGAGAAATGTTATTGATGATCTGAAAAAAATTCATGAAATTGATTCTTGAAGCAAGAAAAAGCAGTGAAAAAGGAAGCTTGCGAAAAAAAAAAAAAGTGGCGAAAAATTGAAAAAGAAAAAGAAAAAGCAAGCAGAAAAAGCCAATAGCCCTTAAAACCAAAAGGCAAGGGTAGCAAGGATCCAAGGCTTTGAGCATCAATGGATAGGAGGGCCCAAGGAAATAAAATCCAGGCCTAAGCGGCTAAATCAAGCTGTCCCTAGCCATGTGCTTGTGTCATGAAGGTCCAAGTGAAAAGCTTGAGACTGAGTGGTTAAAGTCGTGATCTAAAGCAAAGAGTGTGCTTAAGAGCTCTGGACACCACTAACTGGGGACTTCAGCAAAGCTAAGTCACAATCTGAAAAGGTTCACCCAGTTATGTGTCTGTGGCATTTGTGTATCCGGTGGTAATACTGGAAGACAAAGTGCTTAGGGCCACAGCCAAGACTCATAAGTAGCTGTGTTCAAGAATCAACATGCTTAACTAGGAAAGTCAATAACACTATCCGAAATTCTAAGTTCCTAGAGAAGCCAATCATTCTGAACTTCAAAGGAAAAAGTGAGATGCCAAAACTGTTCAGAAGCAAAAAGCTACAAGTCCCGCTCATGTAATTAAAATTAATATTCATTGATATTTTGGACTTTATAGTATATTCTCTTCTTTTTATCCTATTTGATTTTCAGTTGCTTGGGGACAAGCAACAATTTAAGTTTGGTGTTGTGATGAGCGGATAATTTATACGCTTTTTGGCATTGTTTTTATATAGTTTTTAATAAGTTTAAGCTACTTTTAGGGATGTTTTCATTAGTTTTTATGTTAAATTCACATTTCTGGACTTTACTATGAGTTTGTGTGTTTTTCTGTGATTTCAGGTAAATTCTGACTGAAATTGAGGGATTTGAGCAAAACTCTGAAAAAGGCTGACAAAAGGACTGCTGATGCTGTTGGATTCTGACCTCCCTGCACTCGAAATGGATTTTCTGGAGCTACAGAACTCCAAATGGCGCGCTCTCAACGGCGTTGGAAAGTAGACATCCAGGGCTTTCCAGCAATATATAATAGTCCATACTTTATTCGAAGAATGACGACGTAACTTGGCGTTAAACGCCAAGTACATGCTGCTGTCTGGAGTAAAACGCCAGAAAAACGTCATGATCCGGAGTCAAACGCCCAAAACACGTCATAACCTGAAGTTTGACGCCAAGAAATGCCTCTACACGTGGATTGATCAAGCTCAGCCCAAACACACACCAAGTGGGCCCCGGAAGTGAATTTATGCATCAATTACTTACTTATGTAAACCCTAGTAGCTAGTCTAGTATATATAGGACCTCTTACTATTGTATTAGACATCCTGGATTGTATTTTGATCCTGTGATCACGTTTAGGGGGCTGGCCATTCGGCCATGCCTGAACCTTTCACTTATGTATTTTCAACAGTGGAGTTTCTGCACACCATAGATTAAGGGTGTGGAGCTCTGCTGTACCTCAAAGATTAATGAAGTTCTATTTTCTTTTATTCAATTCTCTATCTTATTCTTATTCCAAGATATTCATTCGTACTCAAGAACATGATGAGTGTGATGAGCTAATAACTCTCATCATCATTCTCACTCATGAACGCGCGTGATTGACAACCACTTCCGTTCTACATGCAAAGAAGCTTGAATGTGTATCTCTTAGATTCCCCAACAGAATCTTCGTGGTATAAGCTAGATAGATGGCGGCATTTATCTGGATCCGGAAAGTCCAACCTTGTCTGTGGTGTTCCGAGTAGGATCCTGGGAATCCGAAAAGTCTCACCTTGTCTGTGGTATTCCGAGTAGGATTCCGTTCATGAATGACTGTGACGTGCTTCAAACTTTAACCTGCTGGGCGTTAGTGACAAACGCAAAAGAGGGATTCTATTCCAGTAGGAGCGGGAACCAACCGGTGATTGGCCGTACTGTGACAGAGTGCGTGCATTAGCTTTCACTGCGAGGATGGGATGTAGCTATCAACCATGGGTGATGCCTCCAGACTGGTTAGCTGTGCGAGTGACAGCCGCACAGGTTATTTCCCCGAGAGGAATGAAAGTAGCCACAGCTGATAGTGAACCCCTATACAAAGCTTGCCATGGAAAGGAGTAAGAAGGATTGAGTAGAAGGAATAGGAAGGCAGGCGTCCGAGAGCTCTACAGCATCTCCATTCCGCTTATCTGAAATTCCTACCAATGAATCTACATAAGTATTCTATCCTTTTTATTATTCCTTTTATTTATTATTTAATCCAATAAAATATCATGTTTAAATTCGCCTGACTGAGATTAGCAAGGTGACCATAGCTTGCTTCATACCAACAATCTCTGTGGATTCGACCCTTACTCACGTAAGGTTATTACTTGGACGACCCAGTACACTTGCTGGTTAGTTGAACGGAGTTGTGAAGAACATAAACAGTGCCAATTTCTAAAATCCAATTACAATGAATCAGATCCAAGAATAAGAATCACAATTTCGTCCACCACATGCCTCCAGCCACGCTCTCGCGTGACTCTCTGGTCAATTTTCTTTTCTTCTTAATGCACTTGTGACGCGGTCGCGTGGGTGACGCTTACGTGTAAAATTTTTTTTTTATGTAAAATGCAGAATACAGTATGCAGATGCTGATGCAGATGTTATGAATAATTCCAGGTTCAATAAAAGGAAATAAAACTAAAAAACAAACAAAACGAAATAGAATTATAATTGAAAAGGAACGATCATACCACGGTGGGTTGTCTCCCACCTAGCACTTTTAGTTAAAGTCCTTAAGTTGGACATTTGATGAGCCTCCTATTATGGTGGCTTGTGCTTGAATTCATCCAGGAATCTCCACCAATGTTTGGAATGCCAACAGCCTCCGGGGTCTCAAACAAGGCACGTAAAGCCCTTGAGCAGTTTCAAACAGGTTCTCAGGCTTCCAGTGTGCTGAATGTCAAAACAGACTCCAGGATTCTAAACTTTACTTTTACACCCGTTTTTGTCTTGATCTGCATTTTTTTAGTCGAGTGGTGAGTAATCTGAATTCTCACTACAGTGACCAACCAGCTTCCGAGATCTTTTCAATTGAGCTTGACACCAATCCTTGCACCTCAAATTGAAGTGTGAAACCTTATTGAATCTTGCATACCAGCGCTGAGTGTGAGTCATTCCCCCTTTTCTCTTAAAGCCGCGAAGAGCTCTAAGCTGGCCATCTGTTTCAAGTAACCCATATTCAAGTGGAAAAGTAAAGATAAAGGTCAAGGATTTTACCCACTTGAAGTTTGTGTTGGGTGGTAATGGCCTTGGGATAGGTGTTTTCAGTGGTTCTGCAAGCGCTACTCCCTTGTGGTCTTCTGTGAGTTCCTCCACTTCTTTGCAAATTTCTTCCATTTCAACCATGTCTTGATCAAAGTCGTCGATATCTTCCTCATCACTTGAGTCATAATTGGGAGGTTGAGAAAAGTCTACCTCTGCATCATCTTCGTATTCACTTGGGGAAGATTCTTCTATCTCAAAGACTTCACTTGCGGATGCAAGTTCATTACTAAGAGGACTTGACTTGTGATCATCATCATCAAGAAAACATGTGTCTTGGGTTATTCCGTCCAGTTCTTCATAAGATATCTGCATTGGAGGCTGTGCAAAATCCTCTTTAGCGTCAATTGTAACATCCTTGACGAAATTCTCCATAACTCTGGGTTCTTGTGGAGGTTCGGCATCTCCTAAATCTTCAACCAACTCTTCTTCTTCTACAATGACAGCGTCCTCTACTTGTTCCAGTACGAAGTTATGCTATATGCTGTCCACTGGAGTTTCTAGTGTCTTCTTCGTGCTGCGTTCTTCATTAGATTCTCCACATGAAGTGATGGGGATTTGTTGAGTATCCAAACGTCTGGAAGATAATTGATTTATTGCCTGCTACAGTTGATGAATGGTTGTATGAAATTGGTCTACTGATTCTTTGAAGCGAACCTGTGACTTTTGGCTTGATGGATATGGACATGGTGCATAGGGTGGTGGTGGTTCTTGAGAATAGCTGGATTGGCATTGGGGCGGATAAGGATCATACGGTGGCGAATGGTGAAAAGAAGCTTGTGAGTGTGGTGGTTCGAAGCTATGTTGAGAGGATGGTCTCTGAGCATAGGGTGGAGCTTGTTGGTAGCTACAAGGGGGTCCACCATATCTATCGGTTTGGTATGCATTGTAGAATGGTCTCTGTCCATGATATCTTGGAAGGTGTTGTTGCCTTAAGGGTTGATCATATCCTCTTGGCTCCATCCATCTATGATTGCTGAGACCGTGATGCATATACCTGTTATAGCTTCCATTCCTTTCAACAAAATTAGAACCAAACTTAAAGTGAGAGGGGTGAGAATTCATAGTAGCTATTAGAAATAAGGAGGAAAAAAAAACAAAAACAAATAAACAAGAAAAAGAAAAATATTTACAATAACCAATAATAAGGCACACGTTTGCAATTCCCCGGCAACGGTGCCATTTTGATGTTGGAATTTTTGCTAGTAAAGAATTTTAAAAATATAGTCGCATTGTAAGTATAGCTTCTAAACCAACAGAAAATACTTTCGTACAAACGCTTGGTTGTCACAAGTAACAAACCCAATAAAATTTATGAACCGAAGTATTCAAACCTCGGGTCATCTTCTCAAGGAATTGCAGGGAGGTGTGTTTTATTATTACTTATGGAAAACAGTATTTGGGTTTGAAAAGGTTTTGAATGAGAGAAATAAATTGCAAAAATTAATAAATTAATAATGAAGAAAAACTCTTGGCAAGGTATGAAAACTGGAAGTCCTATCCTAGTTATCCTTATCAATGGTGATGAGAATTATACTTTTGCTCCCACTAAGTCAACCTCTAACTATGAAGGTCAGTTAAGTGGACAAACTAATTTAATACCTAAAGTCCTAGTCAACTCCTTAAGGAAAGACTAGAGTTATCGGAATCTAAATTAATCAGCAAAAGATAACAATTATCAATCACGATGAGTTTGACAACTCAAGAGTTACCAATTAATCAACCAGAACCAAGAATATAGAAAGCTAAATTAAAATCATAAATATCTGGAATACCTCAAATTGAATGAAGATGTCAATTCTAACATGGAAAAGTCATAAGCCAATTGGGCAACATAAATCAAATACAAATAAAAGCTTTAGAGTAAACAAAAATAGAAGAGGAACATAAATTATTGAACCTGGTACGAAGAAACAATCCTAATGACTAAAAGAAATCCTAATCCTAAAGCCTAAGAGAGAGGAGAGAACCTCTCTCTCTAAAAACTACATCTAAATTATGAAAAGTGAAATATGAATGAATGTTTATGAATTAATGGATTCTCCCACTTTATAGCCTCTAATCTGTGTTTTCTGGGCCGAAAACTGGGTCAGAAACAGCTCAGAAATCGCTGATTGTGAAATCTGGTTCGTACAGGTCCCGGCAAAGTGACGCGGAGGCGTCATCCACGCGTTTGCGTGGATTGAGATTTTGCAGATGCGATGTGGGCACGTCATCCACACGTTTGCATCGCCTAACTTTAGAGCAGCTATAGAAAATTATATATCGTTGCGAAGCCCCGGATGTTAGCTTTCTAACACAACTGAAACCATCTCATTTGGACCTTTGTAGCTCAAGTTATGACCATTTGAGTGTAAAGAGGTCAGACTGGACAGCTTAGCAATTTCTTCAACTTCTTGTATTCCTTCCACTTTTGCATGCTTTCTTTCCATCCTCTGAGCCATTCATGCCCTGTAATCCCTGAAATCACTTAACACACATATCACGGCATCTAATGGTAATAAGAGAGGATTAATATTAGCAAATATAAGGCCAAAGAAGCAAGTTAGCACAAAATCAGGAAGGAAAATGTACAACATGCGATTTCTATGAATAAGTGTGAGAATAGTGGATAAAATCCACCCAATTAAGCACAAGATACACCACGAAATAGTGGTGCATCAACAGCCCTTCGGCTCATGGCACATAAAGCACTTCCACCGTCATCCTCTGTAACTCATATAGTCATCCCTGATCATCATTGATCATAAACTTTCCCCGTTCTTCATTCAAAAGTTACCACATCCCCTAGCTCCTTTCACAATGCTAGGCATATCAAAATGATTTAAGACATAAGGGGTGAGATCGGAGGCTTAGAAGTATGAAATTTGACTTTTAAAACTCAAAAATCAACTTTGGGATGAAAACAGAGTCACGCGTACGCGTCCTCCACGCGCACGTGTGGATGGCTAAAAAGTTCATCGATGCGTATGCGTCTCCCACGCGCACACATGGATGGAAAAAAAGCCAAGCAATGCCTACGCGTCAGCCAGGCGTACGCGTGGGTGCGTTTGTGCCTCACGCACAAAATTGGCACAATTCTCGCACAACTCTCGGGAAAATGGCTGGGCATTTGGTGCAGCGCATCGACGCACATGCGTGGGGTGATTTTTCAAAAAATGACGCGTACGCGTCAGTCACACCTACGCGTGGGGGGCATTCTGCTAAAAATTTTTCTAAGTTAAAAGCTGCAGAATTCACAGATTAAACCCCCAATCTTCCGACGGGCATAACTCCTTCATTTCAAATCATTTTTGCCCGTTCTTTGAACGGCATGAACGTCCTAGATCCAATTTCATTTCTAAACAAGTTTGACACAAAACGAGGATCCGGAGCCCAAGTTATGCCCCTTCAAAGTATGCCCAAAATCCATATTTTCATACAAAATCACAAAGTGCCATTTTCAAAACAAGTCATTTTCAACCCTTTTCAAAATCAACCAAAACATACCAATTTTATCCCCTTTTGAAATCAATCAAAATATACCATAATCAACCTTAAGCCTCCTCAACTCATACATTAACATTTTCCTCAAAATCACAACCACCATCCCACTATTTTAATCCATCTTAAATCAATGGCTAAATTGCAAACATATAACATGTCATACATCCTTCCTCATCCCAATTTTCAACCATACCATTTTCAATTAATCATCATTTCACATAATCAATATCATACTCACCATCAACATGGTTTTACCCATAATTCAACCTCAACCATTCATCAAGCATATATCACAACATGCATTTTTCTCATATATCACACCATCAAGGCATCAATATTCATAATCACATATATGAATACATCACATATCTCAACCATTCAATAATATCAACAATTCAATGCCTATCTTAGGGCCTCTTACCTAAATTTTCACACCACATTATATTTAGATACAGGAAACCGAGACCATACCTTAGCCGATTCTCCACGCTCAACCGGAGCACTTCCAAACCACTTTTCCACAAGCTCTCAAGGTCTCAACACCTCCAAGAACAGATTTTTGCACAGTAAAGCCCTCTTCCAAGCTTTCTAAAATCTCAATCAAGCTTCAATATTCATATACACACTACGTAAGCCACAATTATCACATTCAAGCACCATGGCTCAATACCCAAACATCATAAAACAACAAATTACACTAGGTTTGAGAATCTTACCACACCCAAGGTTCAAAGAGATAAGATTATTCTTCTCCTTTAAGAGAGTTGGGTCCTATAACATCAATGAACCCAAAATCTCAACACATTTCTCCATGAAACTCGAAATTTAGGGATGAAGAAATGGAATGGATTCGTGGCTTACCTCAAGAATAAAATAGTGGATTTTGTGGAGCTTTCCACGGTGAACGCGTGGCCACAAACGGTGCGGCAATCGGAGCTCTAGATCAAAAGTTATGGTGGTTTGAAGATCAACCAAGGGTTAGAACTTTAGATAGTGTTCTTCCCTTCCTTTCCACCATTTTCAGCATGTGTTTGTGTTTAGTGAGGAGAGAGAGTGCTGAAAATTAGGGTTTTGGTTTAGTTAGGTTGGGCCAAGGGCCCAATATGGGTCCGGTTGACCCGGTTTGGCTAATTTGGTCCGATTTCTATAAAATTGGTGTCGAAATTCTCGTCTCAATCTCCTCTATCATATTAAGCCATAAAAATCACATTTTTGGCTTTCTAGAATAAATTCTCATTTATGGATTAATTAGTCATTAATTAATCGGTTTTTACACTCTTTGTATCACGCCCTCCTCCTCTTCATCCTTTTCCTTCTTCTTCTCCTTTTTCTTTGCGTTTCTCCTCATTTTTCTTCGCGTGTGTCATCTTCATTGTCTTTTTTTATTACTGTTGTTGTAATATTATGTATTTTTTTCTTATTTGTTTGATTTTTTTCTCCCAAAAAGAATTATGAGAATATAAAATAAGAAGATGAAGAAGAAGAAGTAACAGAAGATGAAGAGGAGGAAGAGGAAGAGTTTTAAATTATGCAGAACTTATCAACATACATATTGATAAACCGTTATTTTATGGTTTATCTTGTGCTTAATTTAGTGGATTTCATCCATTATTCTCACACTTATTCACAGAAATTCCATGTTTTGCAATTTTCCTTCCTAATTTTGTGCTATGATTGAAAACATGCTTCTTTGGCCTTAAATTCGCTAATTTTAATCCTCTCTTATTACCATTCGATGTCGGGATATGTGTGTTCAGTGTTTTCAGATATTACAGGGCAGGAATGGTGTAGAGGATGGAAAGAAAGTATGCAAAAGTGGAATGAATACAAGAAATTAAAGGAATTGCAAAGCCGTCAAGCCTGACCTCTTTGTACTAAATCAGACATAACTTGAGCTACAGAGGTCCGAATTAGGCGGTTCTAGTTGCGTTCGAAAGTAACATCCGGAGCTTCAAAATGATATATAATTTGCCATAGTTGCCTTGCTGTTAGGCGACGCGCACGCGTGCATCACGCGTACGCGTGGATCTTGCGAAAGTATAGCATATATGGAATCACTGGTGGCGATTTCTGGGCTATTTTTGGCCCAGTTCCAAGCCCAAAAATACCGATTAGAGGCTGCAGAGTGGGGGAATGAAGGAGACACTTCTCATTATTCATAATTTAGGTTTTAGATGTAGTTTCTAGAGAGAGAGGCTCTCTCCTCTCTCTAGGTTTTAGGATTTTTCTTAACTTTAGTTTTATTTCTTCTCAATTCCAAGTTCAATGTTCTTTTAATTTAGTTTTTTCTTCTACTTTTATTTATTCTATTACTTTAGTTTATTTTCTTATCTTGTCAATTTATTAATGCAAAGAGTATTTTTCTATTTAATTTCTTTATTTGCTTGATTATCTCAACTCAATTCCAAAATTATTATGTCTTCTTTCTACTCCCTTTACATGTATGCGAAATTGGCATCCATGTCAATGGAGTAGGCTTCCAACTTGGCTTTGGAGTTGATTAATATTAGGAGACCCTTGAGTTGGGACACTCAAGAGTTAAATTGTAATTGGGAGTTGTTGGCTGGCTCTCTAGTCACTAACGCTAATCCTTCCCAAGGGAAAGGATTGTGACTTGTGTATCGGAGTTAGCTCAACTACTTGACTTTCCTTTATTTGGTAAGGGTTAACTAAGTAGAAACAACAATCTATTACTATTGATCTTGGAAAATCCAACAAGGATAGAACTTCTGAATAATCTTCTCCTGGCCAAGGTTTTTTAATTCAATTACATAAAATCTCTTGTTAATTTTTCTTGCTTTAATTTATAATTATTTATTTTTCCATTCCTCATTCCAAAATTTCTCAGAAAATCTCATAACCAATAATAAATAAACTTCCTTACAATTTCTTAAGAGACGACCCGAGGTTTGAATACTTCGGTTTTTATTTTTAAGGGGTTTGTTACTTGTGACAACCAAAATTTTTGTATGAAAGGATTCTTTGTGGTTTAGAAACTATACTTGCAACGAGAATTTATTGTGAAATTCTTTACCACACAAAAATCCGTTCATCAAAATGACACCGTTGCCGGGGAATTGCAAACGTGTGCCTTATTATTGGTTATTGTAAATATTTGTTTGTTGCTTATTTGTTAGTTTTTGTTTTTATTTTATCTTATTACTATGAATTCTCACCCCTTTGGCTATGAGTTTAGTTCAAATTATGTTGTAGGGAATGGAAGCTACAATGAGGATATGCATCAAGGATAAAACAATCAAGGTTGGGAGGAGCCACAAGCTTATAGACAACCATCTTGGCAACAACCTCCTCCGGTCTCACATAGGTATAACTCCAATCCTAATGCATACCAATCTAATGGATGTGGTAGTCCTTCTTGTACGTGTTAACAACCACCACCACATGCCTATGAACCCCCTCCTCAACATAATTTTCAACCACCATACTCACAAGCCCCTTACCACCAAACACCCCTATATGACCATAATCCTTACCCAACATACCAAGAACCTTATGAGCCATACTTAGAACCACCACCTCCATATACACCATCTCCATATCCTTATCAAGGTAAACCACCTTCCTTTCATGAGCTCTTTCTCCCAACAAATGAACCCTCCTATCCACCCCAAGCTCCCATAAATGATACCTTTAATGTTATTCACCAAGGCCAAAGAGAGCTTCAAACTACACTTACCTTTACTCTCATTGGTCTCACCTCTACTCTCCAAGCCCTTATATCCCGTAGGTATCCATCAATCCAAGAGCAAGATGATCCCAATTATGCTATTGACATAGAACAAGAGAGAAGGGATCATTTTAGGGACGTAATAGATCGGTTTCATGCACACATACTTCAAGAGAAGCAAGAGGAGGCCCAAAAGGTGGAGGAGGAAGAGACCCTTGAAGATAAGGGAATAGTTGAAGAATTAGGGACGGTTGCACAAAAGGGAAGTTCCATCATTGAAGACAACTCTACACTAAGTGACATTAAAGATCTTGTTGAAACTTCTCCCATCGGATGCGAAATCGATGTTGAGGATGGTGTACAACCTCTAAGGTATATCATGGTTGAAGACTTTGAAGAGGTTGATCAAGAGATGGAGATTAAAGAAGAAGAGGCACAACCTCCCATGCCCTTGGTACGCAATGGAAAAGAGATTGAATTGGAAGAAAGCTACCAAAAGGAAGAGGTTGAGATTGAAGAAGCTTGCAAGAAAGAACACAAGGGTGTGGATCTTGCAAGATCATTAGAAACACCTCTCCCAAAACCATTACCATCCAATACAACATTAAAGTAGGTAAAATTCTTATCCTTAACCTTTACCTTCCCACTTGAATATGGCTTACTTAAGACGGATAGTCAACTTAGAGCTCTTTGTGACTTTAAGAGTAAGAGGGAGATCGGTAGTGGTTGGAGTTGTCAGGCAAGGTTCAATACAGCTACATGCTTAAAGTTGAAGTGCAAGGATTGGTGTAGAGCTCGATTGAATGGGTCTAGGAAATTTTTTAGATGTCTCAGCGAGAATTCTGATTGCTCACCACCCAAGTGGAAAAATGCTGATCATCAAGAAAACGAGTGTAAAAGTAAGATTTGGGACCCCGAAATTCATTCCAACAATCAACACTCTTGGGGCCTTGTTACTTGCTTTAACTTGCTTGAAAGCTTTTTGTGCCTAGTTTGGGACCCCAGAGGCTATTGGATTTGCAAAAATTGGTGGGGATTCAAGGATCAGTACAAGCACAAGCCACCATGACAAGGAGCTCACCAAATGTCCAACTTAAGGATGTTAAAGAAAAGTGTTAGGTGGGAGACAACCCACCATGGTATGATCGTTCCTTTTCTTTCTTAGTTTTTCTTTTGTTTTATTTTTCTCAGTGTCATGCATATATTTTGCATCATAACTTGCATTCTGCATATATATAAAAAAAAGCAGCATTCGACGCGTGAGCGTCTCATATGCGTACGCGTCATATGTGAATGTGCAATATGTTAGATTGAACAGAGAGTTACGCGGGAGTTGCGCAGAAAGCGTGCTTTGGGCACAAACAAGACCACGCGTACGCGTACCTACCGCGTGCGCATCATTTTCAATTCTAGCTACCCACGCGTCCGCGCCTATGGTGTGCCCGCATGGATGAGGAAATCGGTGTACACCCCTGTACGACTAGAGAGTTGTACTGGTCTGGGGCTGGCGCTGTGCTAGGGGCACTGAACCACTCACGCGTACGCGTCCCTGATGCGTGCGCATCCTTTTCAACATTTGGCCATCCACGCGTGCACATGCATGATGCGCACGTCTCGTTTGCAATTTTGGCCCCTACCTAGTATGACCAGAGGGTTATGCGTGCGCGGGGCTGGACTCGCGTGATTGGCACGATTAGAGGCACGCGTCCCTTCTTCTTGCTCAACCCATGCGTACGTGTGCCGTACGTGTGCGCGTTGCTTGCGCCACTTCACTTAACTAGTCCGCAGCCTAGTTTCACTTATTCCCTCCTCCCAAATCCTAATTCTCTTTCAATCCTAATTCTTTCTTCTCCTCTCTTCTCATCCTTATTCTCTCTCATTTCTTTTACTTACTGCATTTGCATACTTTTCTTCCTTACATTTTAATTTTATTCATGTTTTTATTTTCTTTTCTAAGTTTATTATTCTCCGTTGGTGTTAAATGTTCTTATTCAACTGTTACATCTTTTCTCTTATTATTTTGGTGCTTAGTGACTTGTTTATATTGTTGGGTGATATTATTTATCGATCAATGCTAATCTTTTATGACACTTGTATTTCATTTGCATTGATATGCACTTATATTGTCTTTCATTACCCACACTCTCTCCTCCATTATTGCAATTTTTGCATTATTCATATGACATTTGCTTCTACTGTTTTCTCACTTGCATGTTGTAGCTACCATGTAGTTGAGATCCTCATTATTTGGCATTAACCCACCCATATTCTATTTGTTTCCTTATCTTTGTTTCTGGGTTACTTTTCTTCCTTTTTTCTCTTCTTTCAGGATGGCCACTGAGAAGGGAAAGGAAAAGCTTCTCAATGGGGCAACCGACAAGTCCACTTGCACAACCTTTGGTGAAAAGCATCAGTTGTAGCAACCCGTCCACTTGCACATCTCAGCATGCTGGTGCACAAAATTGTGATCACTACTTTTCACAACTCAAATAATCCCTAGTAATGGCTCCAAAAACTTGGTGCTCAATACCATGGCATAAACACAACTTCGCACAACTAACCAGCAAGTGCACTGGGTCGTCCAAGTAATAAACCTTATGCGAGTAAGGGTCGATCCCACGGAGATTGTTGGTATGAAGCAAGCTATGGTCACCTTGTAAATCTTAGTCAGGCAGACTCAAATGGGTATAGATGATGAATAAAACATAAAGATAAAGATAGAAATACTTATGCAATTCATTGGTGAGAACTTCAGATAAGTGAATGGAGATGCTTTGTCCCTTCCGTCTCTCTGCTTTCCTACTGTCTTCATCCAATCCTTCTTACTCCTTTCCATGGCAAGCTTATGCAAGGGTTTCACCGTTGTCAGTGGCTACCTCCCATCCTCTCAGTGGAAATGTTCAACGCACCCTGTCACGGCACGGCTATCCAGCTATCGGTTCTCGATCATGTCGGAATAGAATCCAGTGATTCTTTTGCGTCAGTCACTAACGCCCCACAATCGCGAGTTTGAAGCACGTCACAATCATTCAATCATTGAATCCTACTCAGAATACCACAGACAAGGTGAGACCTTCCGGATTCTCTTGAATGCCGCCATCAGTTCTAGCCTATACCACGAAGACTCTGATCTCACGGAATGGTTGGCTCGGTTGTCAGGCGAGCGCTCGGTTGTCAGGCGATCAACCATGCATCGTGTATCAGGAATCCAAGAGATATTCACCCAATCTAAGGTAGAACGGAGGTGGTTGTCAGTCACACGTTCATAGGTGAGAATGATGATGAGTGTCACGGATCATCACATTCATCAAGTTGAAGAACAAGTGATATCTTGGAACAAGAACAAGCGGAATTGAATAGAAGAACAATAGTAATTGCATTAATACTCGAGGTACAGCAGAGCTCCACACCTTAATCTATGGTGTGTAGAAACTCCACCGTTGAAAATACATAAGAACAAGGTCTAGGCATGGCCGTGAGGCCAGCCTCCCAGTGATCTAAGATCTAGAGTGATCAAAAGATAGCTACCCCGATCAAAAGATGTAAAATACAATAGTAAAAGGTCCTATTTATTGGGAACTAGTAGCTTAAGAATTACAAAGATGAGTAAATGACATAAAAATCCACTTCCGGGCCCACTTGGTGTGTGCTTGGGCTGAGCAATGAAGCATTTTCGTGTAGAGACTTCTCTTGGAGTTAAACGCCAGCTTTTGTGCCAGTTTGGGCGTTTAACTCCCACTTTGGTGCCAGTTCCGGCGTTTAACGCTGGGAAATCTGAAGGTGATTTTGAACGCCGGTTTGGGCCATCAAATCTTGGGCAAAGTATGGACTATTATATATTGCTGGAAAGCCCAGGATGTCTACTTTCCAACGCCGTTGAGAGCGCGCCAATTGGGCTTCTGTAGCTCCAGAAAATCCACTTTGAGTGCAGGGAGGTCAGAATCCAACAGCATCTGCAGTCCTTTTCAGTCTCTGAATCAGATTTTTGCTCAGGTCCCTCAATTTCAGCCAGAAAATACCTGAAATCACAGAAAAACACACAAACTCATAGTAAAGTCCAGAAAAGTGAATTTTAACTAAAAACTAATAAAAATATACTAAAAACTAACTAAATCATACTAAAAACATACTAAAAACAATGCCAAAAAGCGTATAAATTATCCGCTCATCACAACACCAAACTTAAATTGTTGCTTGTCCTCAAGCAACTGAAAATCAAATAAGATAAAAAGAAGAGAATATGCAATGAACTCCAAAAACATCTATGAAGATCAGTATTAATTAAATGAGCGGGGCTTTATCTTTTTTGCCTCTGAACAGTTTTGGCATCTCACTTTATCCTTTGAAATTCAGAATGATTGGCTTCTTTAGGAACTCAGAATCCAGATAGTGTTATTGATTCTCCTAGTTAAGTATGATGATTTTTGAACACAGCTACTTTATGAGTCTTGGCCGTGGCCCAAAGCACTCTGTCTTCCAGTATTACCACCGGATGCATACATGCCACAGACACATAATTGGGTGAACCTTTTCAGATTGTGACTCAGCTTTGCTAGAGTCCCCAATTAGAGGTGTCCAGGGTTCTTAAGCACACTCTTTTTTCCTTGGATCACAACTTTATTTCTTTCTTTTTCTTTCTTTTTCTCTTTCTCCCTTCTTTTTTTTTTCATTTTTTTTTCGCTTCTTCTTTTTTTTTTTTTGTATTCACTGCTTTTTCTTGCTTCAAGAATCATTTTTATGATTTTTCAGATCCTCAGTAACATGTCTCCTTTTTCATCATTCTTTCAAGAGCCAACAACTTTAACATTCATGAACCACAAATTCAAAAGACATATGCACTGTTTAAGCATACATTCAGAGAACAAAAGCATTGCCACCACATCAAACTAATTAATCTGCTATAAAATCTGAAATTCATGCAATTCTTCTCTTTTTCAATTAAGAATTTTTTTTTCATTTTAAGAAAGGTGATGGATTCATAGGACATTCATAGCTTTAAGGCATAGACACTAATGATCATAAGACACAAACATAGATAAACATAAGCATAGAAATTTCGAAAAACAGAAAAATAAAGAACAAGGAGATTAAAGAACGGGTCCACCTTAGTGATGGCGACTTGTTCTTCCTCTTGAAGGTCTTATGGAGTGCTTGAGCTCCTCAATATCTCTTCCTTGTCTTTGTTGCTCCTCTCTCATGATTCTTTGATCTTCTCTAATTTCATGGAGGAGGATGGAATGTTCTTGGTGCTCCACCCTTAGTTGTCCCATGTTGGAACTCAATTCTCCTAGGGAGGTATTAGTTGCTCCCAATAGTTTTGTGGAGGAAAGTGCATCCCTTGAGGCATCTCAGGGATTTCATGATGAGTGGGGTCTCCTGTTTGCTCCATCCTTTTCTTAGTGATGGGCTTGTCCTCATCAATGAGGATGTCTCCTTCAATGTCAACTCCTACTGAATAACAGAGGTGACAAATGAGATGAGGAAAGGCTAACCTTGCCAAGGTAGAGGACTTGTCCGCCACCTTATAGAGTTCTTGGGCTATAACCTCATGAACTTCTACTTCTTCTCCAATCATGATGCTATGGATCATGATGGCCCGGTCTAGAGTAACTTCAGACCGGTTGCTAGCGGGAATGATTGAGCGTTGGATAAACTCTAACCATCCCCTAGCCACGGGCTTGAGGTCATGCCTTCTCAATTGAACCGGCTTCCCTCTTGAATCTCTCTTCCATTGGGCGCCCTCTTCACAAATGTCAGTGAGGACTTGGTCCAACCTTTGATCAAAGTTGACCCTTCTTGTGTAAGGATGTTTATCTCCTTGCATCATGGGCAAGTTGAATGCCAACCTCACATTTTCTGGACTAAAATCTAAGTATTTCCCCCGAACCATTGTAAGCCAATTCTTTGAGTCCGGGTTCACACTTTGATCATGGTTCTTGGTGATCCATGCATTGGCATAGAACTCTTGAACCATCAAGATTCCGACTTGTTGAATGGGGTTGGTAAGAACTCCCCAACCTCTTCTTCGAATCTCATGTCGGATCTCCGGATATTCACTCTTTTTGAGTTTGAAAGGGACCTCGGGAATCACCTTCTTCAAGGCCACAACTTCATAAAAGTGGTCTTGATGCACCCTTGAGATGAATCTCTCCATCTCCCATGACTCGGAGGTGGAAGCTTTTGCCTTCCATTTCCTCTTTCTAGAGGTTTCTCCAGCCTTGGATGCCATAAATGGTTATGGAAAAACAAAAAGCAATGCTTTTACCACACCAAACTTAAAAGGTTTGCTCGTCCTCGAGCAAAAGAAGAAAGAAGAGAGTAGAAGAAGAAGAAAATGGAGGAGATGGAGGAAGCTTATGTTTTGGCCAAAGGGTGAAAAAGTAGTGTTTAGGGTGTGTGAAAATGAAAGAGTGAAGATGGGTTTATATAGGTGTGAGGGGAGGGGTAGGGTTCGGCCATTATGGGTGGATTTGGGAGGGAAAGTGGTTTGAATTTGAATGGTGAGGTAGGTGGGGTTTTATGAAGGATGGATGTGAGTGGTGAAGAGAATAGTGGGATTTGATAGGTGAAGGGTTTTTGGGGAAGAGGTATTGAGGTGATTGGTGAATGGGTGAAGAAGAAAGAGGGTGGTGGGGGTTGGTGGGGATCCTGTGGGGTCCACAGATCCTGAGGTGTCAAGGAAAAGTCATCCCTACACCAAATGGCATGCAGAAATGCATTCTGAGCCAATTCTGGCGTTAAACGCCAGGCTGGTGCCTATTTCTGGCGTTTAACGCCAGGTTCTTGCCCTTTCCTGGCGTTTAACGCCAGTTTGGTGCCCCTTTCTGGCGTTAAACGCCCAGAATGGTGCCAGACTGGGCGTTAAACGCCCATCTGCTAGCCTTACTGGCGTTTAAACGCCAGTAGGTTCTTCCTCCAGGGTGTGCTATTTTTCTTCCTATTTTTCATTCTGTTTTTGCTTTTTCAATTGATTTTGTGACTTCTCATGATCATCAACCTACAGAAAACATAAAATAGCAAAAGAAAATAGATAAAATATAACATTGGGTTGCCTCCCAACAAGCGCTTCTTTAATGTCAGTAGCTTGACAGAGGGCTCTCATGGAGCCTCACAGATACTCAGAGCAATGTTGGAACCTCCCAACACCAAACTTAGAGTTTGAATGTGGGGGTTCAACACCAAACTTAGAAGTTGGCTGTGGCCTCCCAACACCAAACTTAGAGTTTGACTGTGGGGGCTCTGTTTGACTCTGTTTTGAGAGAAGCTCTTCATGCTTCCTCTCCCTGGTGACAGAGGGATATCCTTGAGCCTTAAACACGAAGGATTCTTCATTCACTTGAATGATCAATTCACCTCTGTCCACATCAATCACAGCCTTTGCTGTGGCTAGGAAAGGTCTGCCAAGGATGATGGATTCATCCATGCTCCTTCCAGTCTCTAGGACTATGAAATCAGCAGGGATGTAATGGTCTTCAACCTTTACCAGAACATCCTCTACAAGTCCATAAGCTTGTTTCTTTGAATTGTCTGCCATCTCTAGTGAGATTCTTGCAGCTTGTACCTCAAAGATCCCTAGCTTCTCCATTACAGAGAGAGGCATGAGGTTTACACTTGACCCTAAGTCACACAAAGCCTTCTTGAAGGTCATGGTGCCTATGGTACAAGGTATTGAAAACTTCCCAGGATCTTGTCTCTTTTGAGGTAATCTCTGCCTAGACAAGTCATCCATTTCTTTGGTGAGCAAAGGAGGTTCATTCTCCCAAGTCTCATTACCAAACAACTTGTCATTTAGCTTCATGATTGCTCCAAGGTATTTAGCAACTTGCTCTTCAGTGACATACTCATCCTCTTCAGAGGAAGAATACTCATCAGAGCTCATGAAAGGCAGAAGTAAGTCCAATGGAATCTCTATGGTCTCATTTTGAGCCTCAGATTCCCATGGTTCCTCATTGGGGAACTTAGTGGAGGCCAGTGGACGTCCCTTGAGGTCTTCTTCAGTGGCGTTCATTGCCTCTTCTTCCTCTCCAAATTCGGCCATGTTGATGGCCGTGCACTCTCCTTTTGGATTTTCTTCTGTATTGCTTGGAAGAGTACTAGGAGGGAGTTCAGTAACTTTCTTGCTCAGCTGTCCCACTTGTGCCTCCAAGTTTCTAATGGAGGACCTTGTTTCAGTCATGAAACTTTGAGTGGTTTTGATCAGATCAGAGACCATGGTTGCTAAGTTAGAGTGGCTCTGCTTAGAACTCTCTGTCTGTTGCTGAGAAGATGATGGAAAAGGCTTGCCATTGCTAAACCTGTTTCTTCCACCATTATTGTTGTTGAAACCTTATTGAGGTCTCTGTTGATCCTTCCATGAGAAATTTGGGTGATTTCTCCATGAAGAATTATAGGTGTTTCCATAGGGTTCTCCTAGGTAATTCACCTCTTCCATTGAAGGGTTCTCAGGATCATAAGCTTCTTCTTCAGATGAAGCATCCTTAGTACTGACTGGTGCATTTTGCATTCCAGACAGACTTTGAGAAATCAAATTGACTTGTTGAGTCAATATTTTGTTCTGAGCCAATATGGCATTCAGAGTATCAATCTCAAGAACTCCTTTCTTCTGAAGTGTACATGAATTGGTTATTTGCAACCATTCCAATTAGTTCCTGAGCTTCTGCAGGCGTCTTCTTCAGATGAAGAGATCCTCCAGCAGAGCTATCCAAAGACATCTTGGATAGTTCAGAGAGACCATCATAGAAAATACTTATGATGCTCCATTCAGATAGCATGTCAGAAGAACATTTTCTGATCAATTGTTTGTATCTTTCCCAAGCTTCATAGAGGGATTCTCCTTCCTTCTGTCTAAAGGTTTGGACTTCCACTCTAAGCTTACTCAATTTTTGAGGTGGAAAGAACTTTGCCAAGAAGGCATTGACTAGCTTTTCCCAAGAGTTCAGGCTTTCTTTAGGTTGTGAGTCCAACCATATCCTAGCTCTGTCTCTTACAGCAAAAGGGAATAGCATAAGTCTGTAGACCTTAGGGTCAACCCCATTAGTCTTGACAGTGTCACAGATTTGCAAGAATTCGGCTAAAAACTGATGAGGATCTTCCAATGGAAGTCTATGGAACTTGCAATTCTGTTGCATTAGAGAAACTAATTGAGGCTTAAGCTCAAAGTTGTTTGCTCCAATGGCAGGGATAGAGATGCTTCTCCCATAGAAGTCGGGAGTAGGTGCAGTAAAGTCACCCAGCACCTTCCTTGCATTGTTGGCGTTGTTGTTGTTTTCGGCTGCCATGGGTTCTTCTTCTTTGAAGATTTCTGTTAGGTCCTCTACAGAGAGTTGTGCCTTAGCTTCTCTTAGCTTTCGCTTCAAGGTCTTTTCAGGTTCAGGGTCAGCTTCAACAAGAATGCCTTTGTCTTTGCTCCTGCTCATTTGAAAGAGAAGAGAACAAGAAAATATGGAATCCTCTATGTCACTGTATAGAGATTCCTTGAGGTGTCAGAGGAAAAGAAAAATAGAAAGAAAAAGTAGAGAATATGAACTTAGTGAGATAGAGTTCGAATTGTGCATTGAGGAGGAGTAGTACTCCATAAATAGAAGGATGTGAGAAGAGAGGGAGAGTTTTTTCGAAAATTAATTAGAAAAATTTTAAAATCATTTTGAAAAAGATTTTGAAGAAGATATGATTGAAAACTTTTTTTTTGAAAAAGATGTGATTAAAAAGATATGATTGAAAAAGTTATGTTTTTAGAAAGATATGATTGAAAAGATATGATTTGAAAAACAATTTTAAAAAGATTTGATTTTAAAAATTAATGACTTGCCTAACAAGAAAAGATATGATTCAAACATTAAACCTCTCTCAACAGAAAAGGCAACATACTTGAAATGTTGAATCAAATCATTAATTGATAGCAAGTATTTTTGAAAAAGGAAAGAAATTGATTTTGAAAAAGATTTGATTGAAAAGATTTGATTTGAAAAAGATTTGATTTTGAAAAACTTTGAAAACATGGAAAAAAAATTGATTTGAAAACAAAATCTTCCCTCTTGTGCCATCCTGGCGTTAAACGCCCAGAATGGTGCACATTCTGGCGTTTAACGCCCAATGCACTACCCTTTTGGGTGTTAAACGCCCAACCAGGCACCCTGGCTGGCGTTTAAACGCCAGTCTGCCTTCTTCACTGGGCGTTTTGAACGCCCAGCTTTTTCTGTATAATTCCTCTGCTGCGCATGTACTGAACCTTCAGTTCTCTGTATTATTGACTTGAAAATAGAACCAAGATCAAATAAACAATGCATGCAAGACACCAAACTTAAAATGAGACACTAGACTCAACAAGAAACATAAAATCTTTTTGGTTTTTATGATTTTGTAATTTTTTTTTTGGATTTTTCAAAAATTAAGTGGAAAAGAAAATAAAGGTATCAAAATTCTTAATGAGAATTCCAGGATCATGCAATGTTAGTCTAAAGCTTTAGTCTAAAGGAATTAGACATGGATAGTCAAGCTTCAGCAGGACATTGCATTCAAGAGCTAAATTGATGATAATCAATCAGCTTTGGTGATGATAAGTGATGTGCGGAAAACGATCCGACACAAAACTCACCGGCAAGTGTACCGGGTCGCATCAAGTAATAATAACTCACATGAGTGAGGTCGATCCCACAGGGATTGAAAGATTGAGCAATTTTAGTTTAGTGGTTGATTTAGTCAAGCGAATCAAGTATTGATTGAGTGTTTGGTATCCAACAGTAAGTAAATGACAGTAAATGTAAAGGGGGAAGGGTAGAATTGCAGAAATTAAAAGAAACTAAAAGTAAAAGGACTGAATCTTAAAGAACAAGAAATTAAATGACTGAAACTTAAAGTGCAAGAAATGTAAATTGCAGTAACTTAAAGTGCAAGGAATGTAAATTGCTTGAATGAAAAAGGGATTTGAGGACTGGAATTTCAGGATCTAAGCAAAGAGAAATTGAATTGCAACAATTAATAGAGCAGAAATTGAATTAGAAGCAATTAGAACTCAAACAGTAAGGAAAGTAAGTGCAGCAAAGGTTCACAGAAGAACCAAGAGGAAATTTGGACCTCAGGACTCCAGAGACTAGGTAGCAAAGCCTAGATCTCAATTGCCTTCCCAGACCCAAGTTCACAAAGCAATTAACAAGAAATTGAAGAAGAAGCAGTAAAGGAAATGTGTTTGAATTCAATTATGCAGAGGAGAAATTAAAGAGCTCTTGAGTGGAGATTGAGACAGAATTTCCTCAATTCTTAACACCCAAGACTCAAATAAGAAAAGTAGAAATGCCCAAGCAAGAACCAGGAAGAAGAGAGATCAATTCTCCTCCCCAATTCTCAGAAATCTCGATGAAGCCTCTCAAAGAAAAAATTGCAAAATTCAAATCTCTAAGCCAAAAGTACAAAATTCAAAAGTCAAGTAAAGGTCCTAATTACATCAAACTAGCTCCTATTTATACACTTTCTATTCTTGGATCTTGGGATTTGGATGGGCTTTTGATTTGGTGAAGAAATGAATTAAATTGGATTTTTAATTCAAATTTTGGCCCATGAAGGATTGCTTCCAGGAGGCTGCCCTGCCCTTGTGGAGGGCAGGGCAGAAAATTGATGCGTGCGGCCTTGGTGCGAGCGTGGTGTGCGAGTTTGGTGCGCAGGATGCTGCCCTGCCCTCGCGGAGGGCAGGGCAGAAAATTTTGGTGCGCCAGATTGGTGCCTGTGCGTGCTGCTGGTGCTGCCGAACCGTCCCTTGGTGCGCCTGTGTGCCACAACAAAATGCTGCTCTGCCCTCGCGGAGGGCAGGGCAGTGTTTCCAAATTGAAGTTCCGTGTTCGAGACTTGGCCGATGCACACGCTACTATTTTTCCTTGGCTTTCTTGGCACCATAATGAGGCCTAGTTCCTTACTTCCTCATTGTGCCGTGTTCGATTCTTGTGGCAAGCATTGGTAGGCTTTTTCCTTTGATTTATTTTCCATGAAGGCCCGATACTGCCCTTGTGGAGGGCAGGGCAAGGTTTTTCTCTTCTTTGATCCAAGGCACAATTTTGTGCTCTGCCCTTGTCGTGGGCAGGGCAGAGTTGCCTTTCACTCCTTGTTCCCTTATGTTGCCCTCCTAGAGGGCAGTGTACCCTTGTGGAGGGCAATGCTTGCTTCCTCCCTTCCATGCGGCACACTTCTCCTTCCTTTGGCCACGTTTTCTTCTCCTTAGGCCACGCTTTCTTAGGCCACGTTTTTCCTTTTTTTTCTTTTCTTCACCTACAATAAACCAAAACAACCACTCAAAGTATCACTAAATTCACAAGGCTTATAAATCAATTAAAAATCAATTAAATTCAGCTTAAACCTTATGAGTTAACATTAATTTCATGGTGGTTGTTTAATTTAAAGAAGTTATGCATTTTCATTCCAAATCACTTACTTAGGATGCAAGAAAGTGCATAAAGGCTAATAAAACAAGTGAAATTAGCTTGAAAAATGGGTATATGATGACCAGTCATCACAACACCAAACTTAAATCTTGCTTGTCCCCAAGCAAGCATCAAAACTAAGAGAAAATGAAATGAACAAGAAAAGATAATATATCCTTATTAGGCAAATAGCAGAACTTGATTTATGGAGTCTTTATGCAAACAATGATAACTCAAGTTATTGTTTGCTGTTACATAATATACATTTTTCATCAAAGACTTGCTAAACTTGCTGTTATAAGACTCACTTCTTAATTACTCCCTTGCTAACTTTTCTTTCTTATAATGCTTAACAAGCTTATTCTTTTGGAGGTTTGGTGTCTAATGTTGCAATAGTAGCCTTTGGCTTTATGTTTTTTTTTCTTTTACTCAACATCTTTCCACCACAGACACATGGCTCACTATTTCTTCCTAGGATCATTGATGCCCATCATCTCTTTGGATAACTAAATGTTCTGTATTTAAGTTGCTCTTTATTGTGGACTTTCAATTGGCCATCCCAAATCAGTTGATCTAAGTGACCGGGTTTTAAAATACCCCTTAGAATTTACTTATCCAAGCATATCTTAGTACAAGAACACCACAGGCATATGTCCTAGGGTCCAAGCTATTGGTGTCCAACCTTTATTCTTTGTTTTTCTTGCCACTTTGGCTTTTTCTTCTTCCTTTTCTTTCTTATTTTTGTTTTTGTTCTCAAGGGCTTTTTTCTTTATTGATAGGAACCTTTATAACAGCAAGCTAGCTCACACTTTAATGAAAATGATATTATGCAGCAATTATTTCATGAGTTATGTATTTAATCAAACACATACACCACCATTAACTTCCATTCTACTTATGCAACATTGGATATTTACTTTTCAATTCAAACAATTCTCTTTTATTCAAGCATATGGGAAACAAAACAAAATTCAAGCTAAGTGATGAATGACAAGCATTATGCAGATCATACATAATCAAAAATTTCACTTGCAACTAAATAAACACTTTAGCAGGATATATAATGGTTCCCATATTCAAAACACTTCACAGCAGCAAGGATTAAGTTTAGATACAACCTTTGAAGTTGCAGCCCTTTGATTCTTCCTTCTGTTGTGTTCTCTTTGAGTTAAGATGCATAATATCTTAAATTGTTGACTCATGCCCTGCATATTTCTCAAAGTTGCTTGCTTCTCAAGCCCTTAAGTGCATGGTTAGTATGCATAAATTGAGTGTGGCTCTTGGATTTATTTTGGTGTGGGAACACCAAACTTAATTGTTTGCCACAGCCTCTGATGCAACAAATCAACCATATGTGAAACCTTGTGTCCTTGCTAAAGGTTATGGAATTAAAGCTAAAAAGCAGTTAAATAGTTGAATAATTTGTTTGATTGCTTGGAGCTAGCATTGTGCAGGAAGTGAGAATGTGCTTTTTAAGTGAGATTTTTGGTGGAACACCAAACTTAGAATCCTTCATTCTCCCTTAAATTGTTTTTGGTGTGCAACACCAAACTTAGCTCCTTGCAATGCCTACCAATTGTTCAACATTTTTATTGAAAAAGCTATGAAAAAAAAACTACCTCAGGTTGGGTTGCCTCCCAACAAGCGCTTCTTTATTGTCATTAGCTTGACATCGAACTCCCTTTAGGGTGGTTGATGTTGGTGATGTCTCAACTTGTCATCTCTCACTGTAAGCTTTCTCTATGTGCCTTGATGCTCAATTTCCATATGTTCAAGAGAAAGTACTTGGTTGACAGTGTAATAATCTTTTGTTCCCAACTGTTGATATACTAGTTGCACCTTGTCACCTTTGGAGAATCCTTCAGTTGGGATTTTCTTATTCTTCCACCCCTTGTAGCCCTTTTTCTTGTTTTTCTTCTTTTTCTTCCTTGTTGATATGTTTCCTTTGACAGTGACTTGAGTTGTGATACCTTCCTTCTTGTTTATCATCCCAGCTTCTTTTTGAATTCCTTTTTCTTCTTGCAGCTGCTTGTTTTCTTGTTCTACTGCCTTGTCGGTTGCTTGCTTTGGAAGGAAGTCACTACTTGTCTTACTTGTTTCTTCATTCCTTTGTAATTCTGGAAAGACTTTCAAGGTGATGCTCTCCTCATGCATCCTGAGGGTTAGCTCTTCCTGCTCTATATCCACAATGGCTCTAGCAGTAGCCAAAAATGGTCGACCAAGTATTATGGAGTCATTTCCATTTTCTGAAGAATCCAGGATCACAAAATCTGCCAGATAGATGAACCTGTCAACCTTAACTAAAAGGTTCTCAATCATCCCTTTAGGATATACTACTGATTGGTCTACCAACTCCAAGGACATCTGTATTGGTTTCACCTCCTCTATGCCAAGCTTTTTCACTAAAGAAGATGGGATTAGATTTATACTTGCTCCTAAATCACACATCCCCTTGTTGATGAATAGGCTTCCAATAGTGCAGGGTAGGAAGAAACCTCCAGGATCTTCAAGCTTGGGAGGGAGTCCCTTTTTGACAAGTGCACTGCATTCTTCACTAAGCATTACAGTCTCCTTCTCATTCCAACTTCTCTTCTTGTTGATGAGCTCCTTTAAGAACTTGGCATACAGAGGCATTTGCTCCAATGCCTCAGCCAAAGGTATGTTGATTTCCAGCTTCTTGAAAGTTTCAAGAAATTTGTGGAAATGCTGATCCTTTGTCTCTTTGTGGAATCTTTGAGGATAAGGTATTGGGGATGTCAAGCTTTTCTCCCTTTGAAGTTGTCTTGGAATTGGTTCTTCCATGATTTGCTTTCCTTTCTTCAGATTCTGTGGTTGGTTGTTTTCCTCTGTGAGTTTTTCTGGGACATTCTTGCTTGTCATGTCCTTGTTGATGGCTTCATCATTCTTTGTTGGCTCTTTGTTGTTCTCCACAAGCTTCTTGGTTGCTCCTTGGTTACCATCCACTAATATCTTTCCACTACTTAGTTGCACGACCTTGCATTCTTCCTTTGGGTTAGGAATGGTGTCACTTGGTAGTGAGCTTGATGGTTTTTCAACAGAAATCTGTTTGGAGATTTGTCCAATTTGCCTTTCCAAGTTCTTCATGGAAGCTTCTTGGTTCTTTGTTGTCAATTCTTGGTTCTTCATCATTTTCTCCATGAGCAGCTCTAGATTAGTGATCCTCTGAGATTCTTGTGAGATGGGTTGGTTTTGGGGTGTTGTTGGATGATGGTAGGTGCTTTGGTTAGTTGGGTGGTTATTGGGTAGGTGATGGTTAGAGTTGGGGTAATTATTTTGTGGTTTTCTGTATGTATTTTGGTTAGTGTTTGGCTGGGGGTTGTGGTTTGTATTTTTCCAATTGTTCTGACTTGAGTTTCTTTGCCATGGTTGTTGGTTTTGGTTGTGGTTATCTCCCCATCTGAGGTTGGGATGGTTCTTCCAAGATGGATTGAAAGTATCACCATAGACTTCATTTGTTCCAGGATTTTGGTTGTGCATGTATTGGACTTGCTCTTGCTGTTGCTCCTCTTGAGTTTCTTCACTTTGTACCCATGTGGTTGATGGTTGACTTGTGGTGCTCACTGCTGCTACTTGCAGGCCATCAATTCTTTTGGCCATTTGCTCAAACTGTTGTTGAATCTGCTGCTGCATCATCTTGTTCTGAGCTAGAATTGAATCAACTCCTTCCAACTCCATTACTCTTCTTCTTTGTGATGGTTGGCGTTGTCTTTGATGAGCAAAGAAATATTAATTGTTGGCCACCATATCAATGAGGTTTTGAGCTTCCTCTGTAGTTTTCATGAGTTGTAATGAGCCTCCAGCTGAATGATCAAGTGCTTCTTGAGCCTTCAGAGTAAGTCCTTCATAGAAGTTTTGCAACTTATCCCACTCAGTAAACATCTCTGGTGGACATTTCCTCAATAGTGCCTTATACCTTTCCCATGCTTCATATAAATTCTCAGCCTCCATTTGAGTAAATGTCTGCACCTCAGTCTTTAATCTTATGATCCTTTGAGGGGGATAAAATTTGGCGAGGAACTTGCTCACCAAGTCATCCCAAGTGTTGATACTTTCCTTTGGGAACGTTTCTAGCCATTGAGTAGCTTTGTCCCTGAGAGAGAATGGAAAGAGCAGCAACTTGTAACTGTCAGGAGGCACACCATTGGTTTTGACAGTGTCACAAATCCTCAAGAAGGTAGATAAATGTTGATTCGGATCCTCCAATGGCCCTCCTCCAAAGGAACAGTTGTTTTGGACTAGTGTGATGAGCTGTGGCTTTAGTTCAAAGTTGTTTGCATTGACATTGGGGGGAAGAATGCTACTCCTATAATGTCTAGCATTTGCAAATGTGTAGGAAGCCAGTACTCTTCTTTGTTGTAGGTTATTGTTGGCTCCTCCTTCTGGTTGATTAGGATTTGATGGATCTCCTTCCATTTCTTGGAATTCCTCCTCAGATTCTTCCTCTCCAATGACGTTCTTCCCTCTTTCAGCTCTTCTTATTCTTCGAAGAGTTCTTTGGTCAATTTCAGAGAGAATAGGGGAGGATCTTCCTGTACCTGACATACAAACACACAATAAGAAACACACAGATCCAGAAAACCAGTGAAACTTCACTCTATTGCTAGAGTGAGGTTTCTTTGTTAGTTTAAGCAAAAATACAAACAGTTAGTGTGTTAGAGAAACAGAAAAGAAAAAGTTCTTGATCTAGACCTCCACTTCACTTAATCATTGTCAATCTATTTCAATCCCCGGCAACGGCGCCAAAAACTTGATGTGCGGAAAACGATCCGACACAAAACTCACCGGCAAGTGTACCGGGTCGCATCAAGTAATAATAACTCACATGAGTGAGGTCGATCCCACAGGGATTGAAGGATTGAGAAATTTTAGTTTAGTGGTTGATTTAGTCAAGCGAATCAAGTATTGATTGAGTGTTTGGTATCCAACACTAAGTAAATGACAGTAAATGTAAAGGGGGAAGGGTAGAATTGCAGAAATTAAAAGAAACTGAAAGTAAAAGGACTGAATCTTAAAGAACAAGAAATTAAATGACTGAAACTTAAAGTGCAAGAAATGTAAATTGCAGTAACTTAAAGTGTAAGGAATGTAAATTGCTTGAATGAAAAAGGGATTTGAGGACTGGGATTTCAGGATCTAAGCAAAGAGAAATTGAATTGCAACAATTAATAGAGCAGAAATTGAATTAGAAGCAATTAGAACTCAAACAGTAAGGAAAGTAAGTGCAGCAAAGGTTCACAGAAGAACCAAGAGAAAATTGGGACCTCAGGACTCCAGAGACTAGGTAGCAAAGCCTAGATCTCAATTGCCTTCCCAGATCCAAGTTCACAAAGCAATTAACAAGAAATTGAAGAAGAAGCAGTAAAGGAAATGTGTTTGAATTCAATTATGCAGAGGAGAAATTAAAGAGCTCTTGAGTGGAGATTGAGACAGAATTTCCTCAATTCTTAACACCCAAGACTCAAATAAAAAAAGTAGAAATGCCCAAGCAAGAACCAGGAAGAAGAGAGATCAATTCTCCTCCCCAATTCTCAGAAATCTCGGTGAAGCCTCTCAAAGAAAAAATTGCAAAATTCAAATCTTTAAGCCAAAAGTGCAAAATTCAAAAGTCAAGTAAAGGTCCTAATTACATCAAACTAGCTCCTATTTATACACTTTCTATTCTTGGATCTTGGGATTTGGATGGGCTTTTGATTTGGTGAAGAAATGAATTAAATTGGGTTTTTAATTCAAATTTTGGCCCATGAAGGATTGCTTCCAGGAGGCTGCCCTGCCCTTGTGGAGGGCAGGGCAGAAAATTGATGCGTGCGGCCTTGGTGCGAGCGTGGTGTGCGAGTTTGGTGCGCAGGATGCTGCCCTGCCCTCGCGGAGGGCAGGGCAGAAAATTTTGGTGCGCCAGATTGGTGCCTGTGCGTGCTGCTGGTGTTGCGAACCGTCCCTTGGTGCGCCAGAATGGTGCGCCTGTGTGCCTCAACAAAATGCTGCCCTGCCCTCGCGGAGGGCAGGGCAGTGTTTCCAAATTGAAGTTCCGTGTTCGAGACTTGGCCGATGCACACGCTACTATTTTTCCTTGGCTTTCTTGGCACCATAATGAGGCCTAGTTCCTTGCTTCCTTATTGTGCCGTGTTCGATTCTTGTGGCAAGCATTGGTAGGCTTTTTCCTTTGATTTATTTTCCATGAAGGCCCGATACTGCCCTTGTGGAGGGCAGGGCAAGGTTTTTCTCTTCTTTGATCCAAGGCACAATTTTGTGCTCTGCCCTTGTCGTGGGCAGGGCAGAGTTGCCTTTCACTCCTTGTTCCCTTATGTTGCCCTCCTAGAGGGCAGTGTGCCCTTGTGGAGGGCAATGCTTGCTTCCTCCCTTCCATGCGGCACACTTCTCCTTCCTTTGGCCACGTTTTCTTCTCCTTAGGCCACGCTTTCTTAGGCCACGTTTTTCCTTTTCTTCTTTTCTTCACCTACAATAAACCAAAACAACCACTCAAAGTATCACTAAATTCACAAGGCTTATAAATCAATTAAAAATCAATTAAATTCAGCTTAAACCTTATGAGTTAACATTAATTTCATGGTGGTTGTTTGATTTAAAGAAGTTATGCATTTTCATTCCAAATCACTTACATAGGATGCAAGAAAGTGCATAAAGGCTAATAAAACAAGTGAAATTAGCTTGAAAAATGGGTATATGATGACCAGTCATCAATAAGAACATCACCTTGAAACACTAGAATTCATTCTTAAGAACTCTGAAAAATACCTAATCTAAGCAACAAGATGAACCGTCAGTTGTCCATACTCGAAACAATCCCCGGCAACGGCGCCAAAAACTTGGTGCACGAAATTGTGATCACTACTTTTCACAACTCAAATAATCCCTAGTAATGGCTCCAAAAACTTGGTGCTCAATACCATGGCATAAACACAACTTCGCACAACTAACCAGCAAGTGCACTGGGTCGTCCAAGTAATAAACCTTACGCGAGTAAGGGTCGATCCCACGGAGATTGTTGGTATGAAGCAAGCTATGGTCACCTTGTAAATCTTAGTCAGGCAGACTCAAATGGGTATAGATGATGAATAAAACATAAAGATAAAGATAGAGATACTTATGCAATTCATTGGTGAGAACTTCAGATAAGCGAATGGAGATGCTTTGTCCCTTCCGTCTCTCTGCTTTCCTACTGTCTTCATCCAATCCTTCTTACTCCTTTCCATGGCAAGCTTATGCAAGGGTTTCACCGTTGTCAGTGGCTACCTCCCATCCTCTCAGTGGAAATGTTCAACGCACCCTGTCACGGCACAGCTATCCAGCTGTCGGTTCTCGATCATGTCGGAATAGAATCCAGTGATTCTTTTGCGTCTGTCACTAACGCCCCACAATCGCGAGTTTGAAGCACGTCACAGTCATTCAATCATTGAATCCTACTCAGAATACCACAGACAAGGTGAGACCTTCTGGATTCTCTTGAATGCCGCCATCAGTTCTAGCCTATACCATGAAGACTCTGATCTCACGGAATGGCTGGCTCGGTTGTCAGGCGAGCGCTCGGTTGTCAGGCGATCAACCATGCATCGTGTATCAGGAATCCAAGAGATATTCACCCAATCTAAGGTAGAACGGAGGTGGTTGTCAGTCACACGTTCATAGGTGAGAATGATGATGAGTGTCACGGATCATCACATTCATCAAGTTAAAGAACAAGTGATATCTTGGAACAAGAACAAGCAGAATTGAATAGAAGAACAATAGTAATTGCATTAATACTTGAGGTACAGCAGAGCTCCACACCTTAATCTATGGTGTGTAGAAACTCCACCGTTGAAAATACATAAGAACAAGGTCTAGGCATGGCCGTGAGGCCAGCCTCCCAGTGATCTAAGATCTAGAGTGATCAAAAGATAGCTACCCCGATCAAAAGATGTAAAATACAATAGTAAAAGGTTCTATTTATAGGGAACTAGTAGCTTAAGAATTACAAAGATGAGTAAATGACATAAAAATCCACTTACGGGCCCACTTGGTGTGTGCTTGGGCTGAGCAATGAAGCATTTTCGTGTAGAGACTTCTCTTGGAGTTAAACGCCAGCTTTTGTACCAGTTTGGGCGTTTAACTCCCACTTTGGTGCCAGTTCCGGCGTTTAACGCTGGGAAATCTGAAGGTGACTTTGAACGCCGGTTTGGGCCATCAAATCTTGAGCAAAGTATGGACTATTATATATTGCTGGAAAACCCAGGATGTCTACTTTCCAACGCCGTTGAGAGCGCGCTAATTGGGCTTCTGTAGCTCCAGAAAATCCACTTCGAGTGCAGGGAGGTCAGAATCCAACAGCATCTGCAGTCCTTTTCAGTCTCTGAATCAGATTTTTGATCAGGTCCCTCAATTTCAGCCAGAAAATACCTGAAATCACAGAAAAACACACAAACTCATAGTAAAGTCCAGAAAAGTGAATTTTAACTAAAAACTAATAAAAATATACTAAAAACTAACTAAATCATACTAAAAACATACTAAAAATAATGCCAAAAAGCGTATAAATTATCCACTCATCACATGCACAGAGGACGGTGCAATCTTTAAGTGTGGGGAGGTCGATACCGACTTCCACAGGTAACTACTTCCTGTCCTAACACCAATGTTTAGTTTTTTTTTGTTAAATTAGTTGTCCCATTCGCATGTTTGATTGCATGTTTGTTTGATTTTGTGCATATTTTACCATTACTTGGTTGAAGTAATATTTTCTTTTTCAAGAAAATTTTTATAGCATTTCATTAATTTGAATTAAAGTTTTTGCTAAACTTGTTTGAAGAAATTTATTTTTGGAACATAGTTTTAGAGCTCGAACACACAAAACCAGTGAGATTTAGAGCCTATTTGATTGGTTGTATCTTATCAACTAATATTTTATTTTTGGTGTGTGTTGTTCTCTCTATAATTGTGATCTTTGTCTTTCTTAGTTCTATATTTCTATTATTTGATGTATGCATGCACTTATATGATTGAGGCCTTTGTTTCACTTAGCTTACATACCCATATAGCCTTAACCATTCATTATCCTTTGCAAACCAATGTTGAGCCTATTTTACCCATTTGTTCTTTACTTTAGCACATCATTAACTCTAAGCGGAAAATAATAATGTCCTTAATTTGAATCCTTGATTAGCTTAGACTAGTGAGAGTGTTCATGATTTAAGTGTGGGAAAATTGGGTTTGGAAACATTTAGTTTGAGAATTGGGTATTATATATTTTTAGTGGAAATGAACAAAATAGTTGAGCACATATTCTTGCATTCAATACCTTAATCATATGCATGGAGAAGAAAACAAAAGAAAAAAAATACAAAGAAAAAAAAAGAAAGGAAAAAAGCAAATAAATAAAAAGGGGACAAAATGCCCCAAAGTAAATGATGATAGAAATACATACGAGTTGTACTCAAATTCAAATGCATGAATATGTGGAAAACATAGTCAATGGGTAGTTAGATTTTGCATTTTAATTACATGGATTGTCCCAAGTTAGGTGGGAAGTTTAGATTAATTAAGGATTCAGATTTTAGTCCACTTGACCAAATACAATCCTACCTTGACCCTAACCCCATTACAACCCTCAAAAGACCTCTTGATTTGTGTATTTGTGCATTAAATTTTTGTTGATTGTTAGAAGAAGAGCAAGTCTTATAAAGCAAGGTTAGTAGAGAATATAGAGAATTGAACCTCAAACACTTGAGTGATTAGAGTGTATACACTTCCAGTGAGGGTTCGATGCTCGATTCTTTGTTCCCGGCTTTCACGAGCTTTCTTCTGCATGTCTATTTGTACTTCATTTTTATTATTTGAATTAGTGAAATCCAGTTCATATTTGTTCTTGAAAGGCTTATTTACTTTTCACCAAGTAGGTGAAAGTATTTTGCATTTAGCTGCATTTATACAAATAGGTTGCATTTCATACATCCTACTATTTTTCCTTCACTCTTTATAGCTTCTCTTGAACTTAGCATGAAGACATGCTAATGTTTAAGTGTGGAGAGATTGATAAACCGCTATTTTATGGTTTATCTTGTGCTTAATTTAGCATATTTCATCCATTATTCTCACACTTATTCATAGAAATCCCATGTTTTGCATTTTCCTTCCTAATTTTGTGCTATGATTAAAAACATGCTTCTTCGGCCTTAAATTCGCTAATTTTAATCCTCTCTTATTACCATTCGATGCCGTGATATGTGTGTTCAGTGTTTTCAGAGATTACAGGGCAGGAATGGCGTAGAGGATGGAAAGAAAGCATGCAAAAGTGGAAGGAATACAAGAAATTGAAGGAATTGCAAAGCTGTCAAGCCTAACCTCTTCGTACTAAATCAGACATAACTTGAGCTACATAGGTTCGAATGAGGCGATTTTAGTTGTGTTGGAAAGCTAACATTCGAGGCTTCGAAATGATATATAATTTGTCATAATTGCCTTACTGTTAGGCGACGCGCACGCATGCATCACGCGTACGCGTGGATTGTGCAAAAGTTCAGCGTATCAGAAATTGCTGGGAGCGATTTTTGTGCTATTTTTGGCCCAGTTCCAAGCCCAAAAATACTGATTAGAGGCTGCAGAGTGCGGGAATGAAGAAGACACTTTTCATTATTCACAATTTAGGTTTTAGATGTAGTTTCTAGAGCCTCTCCCCTCTCTCTAGGTTTTAGGATTTCTCTTAGCTTTAGGTTTATTTTTTCTCAATTCCAAGTTCAATGTTCCTTTAATTTAATTTTTCTTCTACTTTTATTTATTCTATTACTTTAGTTTATCTTCTTATCTTGTCAATTTATTAATGCAAAGAGTATTTTTCTATTTAATTTCTTTATTTGCTTGATTATCTCAACTCAATTCCAAAATTATCATGTCTTCTTTCTACTCCCTTTACATGTATGTGAAATTAGCATCCATGTCGATGGAGTAAGCTTCCAACTTGGTTTTGGAGTTGATTAATATTAGGAGACCCTTGAGTTGGGAGACTCAAGAGTTAAATTATAATTGGGAGTTGTTGGCTGGCTCTCTAGTCACTAACGCTAATCCTTCCCAAGGGAGAGGATTAGAACTTATGAATCGGAGTTAGCTCAACTACTTGACTTTTCTTTATTTGGTAAGGGTTAACTAAGTAGAAACAACAACCTATTACTATTGATCTTGGAAAATCCAACAAGGATAGAACTTTCGAATAATCTTCTCCTGGCCAAGGCTTTTTAATTCAATTACATAAAATCTCTTGTTAATTTTCCTTGCTTTAATTTATAATTATTTATTTTTCCATTCCTCATTCAAAAATTTCTCAGAAAATCTCATAACCAATAATAAATATACTTCCCTGCAATTCCTTGAGAGACGACTCGAGATTTGAATACTTCGGTTTTTATTTTTAAGGGGTTTGTTACTTGTGACAACCAAAATTTTTGTATGAAAGGATTTTTTGTGGTTTAGAAACTATACTTGCAACGAGAATTTATTGTGAATTTCTTGACCACACAAAAATCCGTTCATCACATACACCGAAAATTCTTAAACAACACACTCGAATATCTTCGTGTTACACCCAAATATCTTTTTGTTACACCCAAATTTGCTGCAAATATAGAAAAATATTTCCTCTAATGCTGCATTTTTCTTCTTCTTCTTTTTCCTTATTTCTTTCTTTCTTTTAGTTGAATAAATATAAGTTCATCCTCTTCTAAATAATTTTGTAGCATTATGTGTTTTTTCTTCTTCTTTATTTGATTTTTTTGTTTTTATTCTTGTTAAAAGAGTAAAACAAGAAGAAAATTGAGAAGGTAAAATAAAAAAAATATGAATAAAAGAAGAAGAAGAAGAAGAAGAAGAAGAAGAAGAAGAAGAAGAAGAAGAAGAAGAAGAAGAAGAAGAAGAAGAAGAAGAAGAAGAAGAAGATGATGATGATGATGATGATGATGATGAAAAAAAGAAGAAGCAGCAGCAGAAGATGAGAAGGAGAAAGAGGAAGAGTTTTGAATTATGCAGAACTTATCAGCACACACACCGAAAATTCTTAAACAATACACGCGAATATCTTCATGTTACACTCAAATATCTTTGTGTTACACCCATATTTACTGTAAATATAGAAAAATATTTTCTCTAATGCTGCAGTTTTTTCTTCTTCTTTTTTTCCTTATTTCTTTCTTTCTTTTAGTTGAATGAATATAAGTTCATCCTCTTCCAAGTAATTTTGTAGCATTATGTGTTTCTTCTTCTTCTTTGTTCGATTTGTTTTATTCTTGTTAAAAGAGTAAAACAAGAAAAAACTTGAGAAGATAAAACAAGAAAAAAAAGTTGAATAAGAAAAAAAGATGATGATGATGAAAAAGAAGAAGAAGAAGCAGCAGAAGATGAGGAGGAGAGAGAAGAAGAATTTTGAATCATGCATAACTTATCAACACACATACACTGAAAATTCTTAAACGATACACTCAAATATCTTCGTGTTACACCCAAATTTGCTGCAAATACAGAAAAATATTTTCTTTAATGCAGAACTTTTACATTACATTCAATTCAAACCATCAACGATGAAACATTATTCACCTACAGCCACTTAATTGGATTCAAAATAATAATCCATTTCGTTCTGGTTCAATTGGCAATCTGAACTTGAACTTTTTATTATCTTCAACAAGGAGATAACTGATGATGGAAAAGAAGGAAGAAAAAGAGGGAGGAAAAGAAATTCCAATGTAAAAAGAAGGAGGAAGAGGAGGAGGAGGAGGAGGAGGAGGAGATGGTGTTGGTGACGATGATAATGAAAGAGAAAAATAACGAAAGAACATGCAATAACAGCACGAAGAAGAACGTGCGTGCATGAATATAAATGACTTGTATAAACTTGTATCAAAAAATGACTTGTATGTGGAGAATAATAGAACATGCAGTAATGGCACGAAGAAGAACGTGCGTGCGTGAATATAAATGACTTGTATAGACTTGTATAAAAAATGACTTGTATGTGGAGAATAATTGTTTCACTAAATATACTAACACTACAAGATTTTTGTTTATTTGTGACAGTTTTTTCTCTTATTTGTGGGAGTTTCTAAAACCCGCAAAATTTGAGGTGCCACAAGGTCTTTTGTGGGAGTTTTTAAAAGCTCCATAATTTATTCAGTGGGGGTTTTATGTGTGTTTAGTGGGGATTTTATATTGAACTTTTATGCCAATTTTAAATAAATTGTGTGGTAGTTTAAAACTTCACAAATTAATTTTTTAATTTAACAAAAATTAACTATTTTGTGAGATTTTCAAACCTCCACAAACTTTGTAATTATTTATTTATTTTTAATTTCAAATCATTCATTAATCTCATCTCATTTACATCCTCTCAAATTAGAAATTTATTTTTTAATATCAAAATTTAAAAACTAAATCTTTTATAACACAATTCTTTAATATAAGACATAACTCTCTATATATAAAAAATTCTCAATGTCAATAATTCCAAACATAATTGCATATGGTATTTATTCTACATAACTATTACTATTTTTTTTCAAAAGTAAAATAAAACAACTTCAATATTTCAATATCATTTGATTAATTGCATAAAAATCTCAAATATTTCAGACTGTACTAACAATCTTTGGCACGATAACATATTTCATCATCAATGACTTGAATTATCTCAATAAATCTACAAAATATAGTAAAATTGTTTTCAGTTATCATCCCGTTTGAAAAGAGAAATATGGATAAAGTATGGATACTTCTGTATAGTTCAGGAATCAAGAGTAGAGTAACATTTCTTCACAAAAGGGCAATTATTGTCAAACTCAAACCATTCATCCTAATAAATACCTTTTAGGCTGAAAGTTGTAACCTAGGCCACAAGCACGACAATCACGAAGAATGTAGTCAAACCTGAAAATCATGAATTTTATAGTACTATTATAAACATAGAGTTATTTCATGAATCCATATGCTCTGCCATAAAAACTATATGCTAAATTTGATAAACATAGAGTTATTTCATGAATCCTATTTTACTACTTCATTCACATGTAGTAAGTTGACTCACCTAACTGCTTCAAATCACGAAGTCTGCATAAATTTAAAACAAGAAAAAAAAAGTTAAAAGTAAGAGAGTTAAGTATTAGTAGTAGTAGTAGTATATAGTTTGACTATATGCACTTGCCTCTGAAATTGTTCGGTGTCAACAAATTTCAATGTTGACTTTTGTTTCCTTTTTCAACACCTCCTTCACCATTAATTTAAAAGTCACTATAAAGAATAATCTAGCCTCAACTAGTAACAATATTGACATTATAAATGTGCAATTGATGCCAACAACAACAGAAATCACCCTTTGGTGATGACTCTTGACTTTCTGAGATGATCCTATATCTGTAATTGAATCATTATCTGTAACATAGTCCACTGATTATTGGGTTTTAATAAATAAAAAGTTAAATGTATTACCATTTAGTGGTTTTGAAATTCTCATACAATGTTTCGAAGGAGATGTACAAAGGAAGTTATTTCCTAAAATACTATGATAAAAGAAGTATAGTGTCAATTAGTGCATGATTAAAGGAAATTTAGAAAAAAAAAACAAAAGTGCTACAAGTGTTTCTTCTTTTTAATAGGATAATCAGAATTTAGCTGTTGCATATCTAGGCAAAAAATCTAATACAATTAAAGAACTTGTAAGGTCCCACATCGGTTGGGGAGGGGAACGAAGCATGCCTTATAAGGGTGTGGATACTTCTTCCTAGCATGACGCATTTTGACGAGTGAGTGTGGGGGGCTTTGGCTACCATCCCTATTGTCAAAGGCAAAATCGTGAGGCCTTGTGTGCCAAAGCAAACAATATCGTGCTAGCGGGTGGTCTGGGCTGTTACAGAACTCACTTGTAACCTTTTGCCAAGATTTTTGGAATGGGACCACTGAGATTATTAAATGACAAGTCCCTACAAATAATATAAGGTTATGGAACTGTACTTGACTGATTGAGGACGTAAAGTTATTACAAAGTTTCATAGAGGAGTAGAGGACATACAAGAATGAAAGATATGTCAAGTTAATAACAAGTGGATGGATCTGTCTAGATAGATTATTTTTGTTGAGCCACCTAAAAAGCTTGGCATGATTGAATTAGGAACCATGGAGTTAGAGAAACACTAATGAATAAAATTAAAATTTAAGGGGAACAAAAAGAACAGGGTAAAAATAACATCATCATCTATCTATTTGTTAAGACACACTCACAAGTAACTTAGTGACAGTAAGCCTAAAGAACTAGGAATTTCTCCAACAAACTGGTTATTGGAAAGGTCTAGAGTTTGAAGCTCTAACAACTTGCCTATCTCAGCCGGGATAGGACCAAATAACTGATTGTTCTGTAGTAACCTAAGTTCAGCAATGAAAAAACTCACTTAGTCACATGATAAAATGAGTTCATTGTATATTATGACTACTTATTTTTATCCTACCGTTGTTTGGCATCTATTAAAAATTAGTGGAAGATTATTATGACTATTTATGAACAAAAAGCATAATAAACAAGGCATCTTTCATATGCTACTGAGTCAACAATACACCATAATTCACCATTAAGTTTGAAAAGTATAGGCAATTTATGTGGAGAATAAAAGAAACACTCACAATGTTCGGAGATGGCTCAAATTTCCAATTTATGACGAAAAAGTTCCAGATAAACCAGCACTGGCCATTTTCCTGCCAAAAGCAGAAAGTTACCACCAGCAACAAAGATTAGTATCATTAGAATACAGTGGATGATATTAAAAAGACAGAGAAAACACATGAAAATGCTAACAAGATCTTTCACATTTTTACTAGCTGGGGTTGGAAATTTCGATGGAAGGAAATATGATAATGAAAGAGAGTACCTCGGATGGGAATGAAGGGAATAAGGAAGTGGTAAGAGTTAGTGGCAATGAGATGGGAGAGAGTGGTTGAGAAGACATTGGGTCTATAGCCAACAGTGCTGCTACTCTTGTGTATGAATTCCAGCTCCTAGTGGCAAGTTGGGGCCAAGCTTTTTATATCCCAAATCAAGGAATTCGTTACCTACCTTTCATTAACCTCCCTAAATTCTACAAAAGGAACTGAAGAACAAACTGGCAACCATGGTTAGAGTACTTATTTTATTCATATTGTTGGACCTGCTAACAAAGAAGTCCCTAAGTCTGCAATAGCTGAACAGTTGTCAGCACAAATTCCTGGATAGCAATATGATCAGGTTAGTAAATTAGAACTGAAATCATGAACCATTTATGATCATGTCATAAGAAAAACTAGCAGAATTATACTAATTTTTTTGGTCTTCACACAACAGTTTTTTTGTCTCCAATAAGTATATCTCCCATATCAAACTTTTGCAAAGAAAAAAAAAAGGATAAAAGTTAGTAAAAAAAAGAAGGGAAATAAAAAATGCATTGTAATTTTTAAGAAAAAAGACTATATTTAATGATTAAACTCCCAATATCCTTTTCTTGACACATGCACACCTCCAAAAACAAGTTCGCCCCCATTCTCTTCCTCTGGGTATGGTTCAGCCAAAATGAAAACACCAATTCGTTAGCAAAATCTTGAGCAAGTATATTGTACCCGTTACACATTATATCTGACAAGAAATAGGGATCAGATGAACTTGAAGAAATGAATAATCAAAATTTGGATTTTAGTAGTACTAAACTGGAACAGCTTTTTCAACTATTATCTCTTAAAAGTGACTAGTACAAACTAATTAGAATGCTCTGTTCAAACAATTGCAAACAAAAGCTTCAATAATCTAAATCAATCCTGCTACTGTGAACTTAAAGCAAACTGGATAATAAATTACCATCATCTTCAGAAACTGCAACAACAAGGTTAGTTAGACAGTGCATTAACTCTGACATAAGCAAAGATGTTATAATCAACTTATACAATAAAATAGAGAAAACAAGAGTTGGAAAAGTAAAATGAATGAAAATGGTTCTACTTACTAACCTGAGGGTCATTGTTGTGCTTATCAAATATCAACAGTCTTTACTTTGCTCCAATGGTCTCTAATCTGTGCTGTTGTTGTTGGGAAAAGCATCAATTTTCAAGAAAAGAGAAGAATCCATCATGCTGTTGTTGAATCAAGAGCATAATTAATCAATAATCATGAATTAGAGCATGGAGTTGTTGAATCAGGGGAAAAAAGAAGAATAAAATAAAATAAAAATAGCATCAATTATAAAATGATCAAAATGGAGAAATAAAACTCAACAAGAAAGTTATAATTGAGCTATTGATTACTAGCCAAATATGCGATTCACATTGTCCGATCCTTCGATAGAAGGTGACGTCATGATACTCTGTGCTTTGCGACCTCGGTCCATGTCTACTCTTCTTCACCTGTTGCGCTCTATGAAGAACCATTTTTTGCTCCACCGCCACCATTGCCGTTGCACTATCAGCGTCGCCGCACTACCACTGCTGCGATCTTTCTTCATAACAAATTCCAACCACGCTATATATGCAAGAAAAATGTAGAGAAAAAGTGAAAAACAAAAGAATATCCAAACTGAGTTAAATGAATAACAATGAAAAAGAAAAAAAAATGAACAAACAGAAATTGAACTTAGGTGATTGAGGAGAAAATCAAACACGTTGACGAATAAGCTTGATGGAGGCACCGGTGGTGGCTACGAACTCACTCTCTCTGATCTCAAAAGATATGGCGTGTAGACGAAGGAAACAACACATTGACATAGAAGCTTGATGGTGGCAACGATGAGGACATGAATGGCGACAGTGACGAGCTTACTCTCCCTCTAATCTCGAACACTAGAGCGAGCTTGATGGTAATAATGGAGAAGAGATGAATGTGGTGGCGGTAGATCTAAGGTTTTAGATCTCACATAAACATTGATTTGGATTTTGGACTATTTTGGACTTGAGATTTTTAAATTTTAACTAGCAGTAATTAATGGGAGTTTTAGATTATGCCACAAATAAAATAGATTGGGGAGGTTTTAAAAATTTTCATAAAAAAATCCCATAAATAAATAGAAATCTTGTAGTGTAAGAACTTAAATTATATATTAAAACATCATGCATGTAGTAACGATACAGAAAAATATGCGTGTGTGAATATAAATAATTTGTATAGACTTGTATAAAAAAATAACTTATATGTGAAAAATAATTGTTTCACTAAATATACTAAGAACTTAAATTATATATTAGAACATCATGCAGTAACGACACAAAGAAAAATTTGCGTGTATGAATAATATAAATAATTTAGACTTATATAAAAAATGACTTATCTGTAAAGAATAATTGTTTTACTAAATATATATACTAAGAACTTAAATTATATATTAGAACATTGGACAATGTCATATAAACTATAGGTTACAAATAAGTGAAAAGCTTCGTATGCATTGTAAAAACATTGAAAATGTAACATGAATGAGGAGTTATTTATGTAGTATAATGGATGGTAGTGAGAAAAAAAAAAGTAGTAATTATTTATAAAAACGGTTCAACTAATAAAGTAACTTCATGTTCAACTAATAATCAACCAACAAAATATTTAGATATAATTTTTTTCCAACCAACAAGAGAGATAAAACAGAAAAAGATGGGGAGAGCGAGGGAGAATAATTTTTTTCCTTAGAAAAATCACTTAGGATATACAATGATAACATAAGTTGTTCTTTTAAGAATACTACAAGCTAGAATAATAACCCCTTTGTTCTGGGTTGATGAACTAAACTTTTATAAATAATATGACAAATTTCTTTTTATACCTGTTATTTAATTTATATTTTATCTGAAAATTCATTAATTTTATTGCAAATTGTGTGTATATAAATGTGGACAGAGAATGACAAACTAGAATTCAAATTGTTTGTTATAATACCATTTATTTAAAAATTTAAAATTTTCGGAATTCATTAATCTATTTAAATAGTATTAAACTCTTTATATTTGATTAATTTTTAAATAGAAGAATACCGGTGAAGAATGAAGGAAGGATAGGGGAAAACTTAAAAATAAATAAACAATAAACGAAATAAAAGAAAAAGAAAAATGGCTAAGCCCACTGTATTGTATCATTGTTGCAAGTGTAGATATAGTTATTATGAGATATTTTTTTTGGGGTAATACTAGGTAAATAATGACATTTTTAAACAACATAAATAACAAATATTTAATTTACTAGATGTGTAAATGGTGATCTTAATATTAAAATTTAGATAAATAATTTAAGAGTGTAATGTATTTTTACTTTATTGAGTCTATTATTCACATTGTTCACAAAAATTATTATCTACCTATATTTTTTCTTTTTTATTAACACTAACTTTAGAAAAACATGCATGGGATTTTGGAATAGCTAAAGAAATTCTTCACTCGTGTGCACAATGATAGATATTTCTAAATTCGTGTGCACAGATTAGAGATGAAAAAAAAAATCGTAAAAATTATCACCGACAAAACATCTCTAAATTTGTTAAATTTCTATCACATATGAAATTATAGTATAATGTTAGATTTTATTTTTATGAAACATTAAATTAAAATTTCAGTTATTGCTTTAAAATTTTTGTTATTATCAATTTTTTTAATATGAGATTTTGATAATACTGTCATAAAATTGTGATTTGACAATATATAAAGAATCTCGTATATTTAAAAATTTTGTTCAAATTAAGATTCCTAGTGTTGTTTTTCAATATTAATGGAATTTATATGCAATACTATCATAGAAATGAATAAAGTTTTATGTTCGTTATTTTTTTTTTTTTTTTTTTACTTCATATTGTGTTTTTAACTGTGTTTCTTTATCTATTAAGTTAGATTTTATTGAAGTATACTGCGTGATGCTTATTTTTAAATTTATTCTAGATATAAACTCAAGAATTTCTACGGAGATTCGCCTTTCCCAAAAAAAAAAATGATAAATGGAGTTTTATAATAAAAATAAAAAGAAAATAACAATCATTTTCCTAAACATGAATAATAAACAGGTGGGATAAATATTTAATTTCGCAATATTTTATTACATTTGATTATATAGCCTAGATAACTACTATTAGCATATGAAAATTAAAAAAAATACAATTAAACGGTTGAAATTTTAAAGATGATTAGGTACAAAACAAAAAACAATTATACTACGTGTACACTAGAATTAGTCACTAAAATTAGCTATTAGTATAAAATATATTTTGGAATATAAATACACATTGAAAATAAATTAAATCATACATATATTTAGACACAAATACATTAGTGGTTGATTTAGTGATTAATTTAGTATATAAATAATATTTTTGAACAAAAAAATAAAAAAAATAATTTGAAGCATAAAAACAACCAAAATCCGCCACGCAAATTACTAGGGGTGGCAATGGGTAGAGTAGGGTAGAGTTTGAACCCAACCATAACCCTACCCACGGGTTGAGAAATACCTAACTCTAACCCTACCCACACTCAACTCGCGGGCCGGGTATCCGATCCTACCCGTGGATTGACAAAAAGAAACATTATAATGACACAAGTATCTCATAAATAACACAAGTATCTCATACACAACATAACTATCAAATAACACAAGTTATTCCATAAGAATTCAAATAACACAAGTATTCAAACAACACAAATTATCCCACAAATAACACAAGTATCTCATACACAACATAACCATCAAATATTAAATTACACGTAAAAGTCTTTGTCTAAGTAAATAACATAAACATAAATAAAATTATTTAATTTCATGTCTCCATGAGTATTTCATTTGTTGCAACAACACCATCACTAGTCTATGACTTCAGATACATCATCATCATCATCATTTGTAGTTTGATAATCAGGTTTTCCACCTAAAAATCAAAGATAATAAATTTATTTATTAATCAGTCTATATATAAATTTAACATTACCATAAACAAATAGAAAAGTTAAATCATAAATAATCTCTTTGACGATATGCTGTCCACAACCAGTTTTGATTACACATAAGAGCTTTCATAGTATCTTTATGAAGACTACCACGATGAGGAGCAATTACTCGACCACTCGTACTAAAAGAAGACTCAGAAGCAACGGTAGACACAGATATAGCAAATATGTCTCTCGCAATTCTTTGAAGTGTTGGAAATCTAGCCCCATTCACTTTCCACCAAGCTAAAATATCAAAGTCGGCACTCAAAGGATGAACATCTTTCTCTATGTAATGATCAAATTTAGTCTTCACAAATGAACCCTTTTTCCTCTTCTTTTGTCTAATATACAACTGGTAAGCAGCATCATCATTTTGCTCTGCATTCATCTGTTGCTCTTGTGTAGAATCCTCAAATGCATTACTTAAATTAGACGAATTCTGTTGATACTCATGAAGCAAGTAATAGCATATCTGTTTGATCCTCTCAATCTTACTTAAGCACTCATCTTGATTTTGACATAACATTGAGAATTTATACTCAAACCTAGCAAGCTTATACCTAGGATCTAGAATGACAGCAACACCTATCATGCCATTAATTTCTTCCCAATACTTATCAAGTTTTACCCTCATACTACATGTCATATTACTAATAAGTGGATTTGGAGAAGCAGACCATTTTTTCAAGGCAACATTTATATCACATACTTTGTTAAAATAATGTTGGCTGTTGGAACTTGAGTACCAGAAAATAATTGTGTCACATCATAAAATAACTTTAATTTACCACAAATATCTTTAGCAAGGTTCCACTCCTCTTTGCTTGACAAATTTTTGTAATTAGGATCTTTTTGTCTTAATCAAGAAAACACATTTCAATACAACCATGCAGTCTCTAACATCACATAAGTGGAGTTTCATCTAGTTGGACAATTAAGAGTTAATTTTTTTGTAAATTGAACATTTGACTTACTACACCAACTCACAAAGGCTTCATGTCTTTTAGGGATTGAAGTCCAATACACCACACTGCCACGAATTTTTTTCACACTCTCCTTAACCAAATTTAGACCATCTTTTACAATTAGGTTCAAAATATGAGCACAACAATGCATATGCAACATGAAACTCCCCAACAACAAATTTTTTGAATCTAAGTGCCCAACAACTCATCAACCATAGCATCATTAATAGAGCAATTATCCAATGTAATAGTTGACAATTTTTTATCTATGTTCCACTCTAACAAAACTTTCATTAATGCATTCGAGAGCACTTCACTCGTATGAGGAGCGGAAACATAAGTTAAACTGAAAATTGTTCAAAAATATATTTCAATTATTATCTAAAAGATAAATTAATTTCAAGTAAAAAAATATTAAAATTCATATCAATTACTAGAAGTATAATTTAGAAAATTACCTTAATACGCGCATTTGCAAAATTCATGAACTATTAATGCAGTGTGCCGTGACAACCATGTATCCTTTTTCTTGGTTGGAAGTCCACATGTCGGTTGTAACTGCTACTCGACTATCAATTCCATCTATTAGCTTAGTCATGTTAAGCTTCTCCAACTCATACATTTCAAAAATGTCCTTCTTGATTGTGTTTCGACTAGGCACCTTAAAAGTTGGTTGCATTGATGCATATACTTCCTTCATTTCAACATGTTCCATAAAAGATAAAGGGTACTCATGCATACATATGGCCTTGAAAATACACCTTCTTGTATAAGATGGATCAAATACAAAAGCATCCTCAACACTCCTTGCATATTTAGACAATGAATCAGCAATTTTTGATTGCCTAGAGTTTGCTAATTTGATCCTTTTACAATAGTGGAGCACATGTTTCTTCAAATTGGTAGTTTCATTACTTGGATTGGCTCCAAGAACAGATTTGTAATGGTTGCATTTTTCCTTCCAGTCTTTTTCCTCTTGAAATCGACTAAAGTATTGCCAATAAACACTCTTCACACTCGATTTGCTGCTATTTTCAATCGAAGCAGACTCATCTGGAACAAAATTAGCAGTTGCTTCCACTGGGGGTTCTTATTGTTATTCTGCAGCCACATCTTGTGCCACTTGTAAGAACTGCAACTAATCAACCGGTTAGATTCCGAAAAAGTTAGAGTAAGAATTTGAGGATTTAAATATAATTTTTGAACTCAGTGAATTTTTCTGAGTCAGAAAATATATCTTTTGCGAAAAACCGTAAAAAATTGCAAACTGGTAATTGAACCGGTTAAACCAGTTCAGGTCTGTCCAGTGCTGTGCGAGAAAAAGTGAAATAAACCAAAAACCATAGAAAAATATTAGAAATAGAAAATCGGACGTTAATTTTAAAGGTTTTGCCCGAAGATGGGCCAAACGGGCTAAAAACGCTAACGGGTTGGACCAGGCCCAAGCCCAACATATATAAGGACTCATTAATGAACCCTTACCCTCTCACAAACACACACACATCAGAAATTGAAAGAGGGAGAGGAGAAGAGATTGAGAACTATTCATCATCATCTTCTCAAGCTCGTATCTTGAGCTACAGAGCTCCGATCGCCGCACCGTTGCGGCTATGCGTTCCTTGTGAAGAGCTCTACAAAACCCATATAAAAATTTAGTAAGGAAAGCTCGAATTCCTCTCAGTTCCTCTCTCCAAAATTTCGAGTTTTAGGGTTTGTGATTAAATGAGATTTGTGATTTTTGGGTGTTTAGGTTCACTATAATCCTTGCTTGGCTTTGGGTTTTGGCTTTCAAAGCTATTGGGAAAGGTAAGAGCTCTTGAATCTTTGTGAGATTATGTTTATGTTGAGCCCTAGGTTGATTTGTGGGGATTTATATCTATATAGCTTGATTATTGTGAGTTTGGGAGCTTGTTGGTGCTTGTTGGAGTTACTTTGGTGGTTGGATTGTGGGTGAAAGCTCATTTGGTACTCAATTTTGAGTTTTGGACATATTGGGAATCAGTCAAGGTATGGTTTCGGTTTCTTTTATGTAGTATATAACATTCATGGACACTTAGGCTAGTGACCCATAGAATAAGTTTGGATTTGAATAGTTGTTGAGTTGTTGAATGATGGTATGTGATGATTTATGATGAATTGACGATTGTTGAGTTTGACTATGATAATTGATAATGATACGATGAGGATGAATGACTTGTGAAGTTGAGAAGTGAATTGTGTTGATATATGTGATATTGATGTTGATGAATTGGTAATGTAGTTGGAAAAAAATGTTAATGAAGTTTGATTATAATGTGATATATTGATGTTGAAGTTGAGAATGAGGAAAGGTGAAGGAAAATGTGGTAAGCTTGGTGCAATATGATATAGAGGGTTGATTTTGATGAGAATTGGAATTTAGTATGGTTTGATTTGGTTTTGGTAGTGTTTTGTAAAGAAATTGGGGAAATTGTGATCTTGGGTAAAAGTTGGTTTTTAGTAAATTTTGTCTGATCATAACTTTTGCCTCGGTTTTCAAAATTGGTTGAAATTTGTTTAGAATTAAAGTTCATTGAAAACCCTTTAAATCGATATAAAGTTTGCAAAATTTAAAATTTTGTAGAGGAAGTTATGATCATTCAAAGTTGCAGAATTTTGTGATTTCATGTATGTGCGCACGCACAGCTCTGCAAAAATTTTAACCTGTGCGCACGCACAGACGTGTGCGTATGCACACGCAGAGGCAGGCAATCTGCCTGCAGTACTAGCACAGCTTGTGCGCGCACACACCAATGAGAAATTTCAACCTGTGCGTACGCATAAACCTGTGCGCACGCACACGTTGGGAAGGCCAGTCTGTTGGGGGCTCTAGCACAGGTTGTGCGAGTGAACAGGCATTGTGAATTTTGGCACCTGTGCGTACGCACACCTCTATGCGTACGCACACGTTTTAAAACTCTCCAAAGCGTGCGCGCACACACCCCTGTGCGTACGCACACGCCCTGTTTCTCAAATTTTCCTTTGTTTTCAACTATTCTACCTTCCCAACAAGATTGCAAGCTTCTCTAACACAATTTTAAGACTCTTGGGCCTAATTTTGCACATTTAAAATATGAGAAATAACTTAAGGGTTTTAGATGATATTATTTGGAAAACTTAGAAAACGGAGGCCTAGGTTTCTGGTGTACTGAGGATGGATTAATGGTATGGGATGAATGGTTGATGTTTGAGATGAGAATTGAGGAACTATTGAGTTCAAAATAAAACTGTGAATTGACAGTGGTTGAGATGAGTCGAGGACTCAAATGTGTGATGAGGAATCACTGATGTACTGAAACTGTTTTCTGAAAAACCAGTGCACTACTATTTTGTATTGAGATTATGAGACGTTATGCACCCGGCAGGGATGGCGGTTAGATCCCGCCTGTCGAGGTAGTGGCGGCGGCGTAAGGGTGGTGGTTCGTCCCGCTTGCGTTGAGATGTGAGGTTCGTGGCAAGAGTATCCCGCTCGCATTCCTTCGGATCAATAGAGCGTGCAGGCACAAAACCCTGGACAGTGATCCGAGCACTATATCTCGGGGGTTCCCATATGATGATTCCGAAGGGCGACATCTCCATGGAGATGTTTTGGGTTGGCAGTTGAACCGACAATGTGATATCACAGCCAGTAGGACAGGCATTCATCATATGCATTTTCTATCTGTTTGTCTGCTTTGCCGACTTGCAAATGTATGCTTAATTGAATAACATGCCTATTTGCTTACTTGATCTACTTGCCTTATATGCTTCTACTTGTGTATTACTTGAATTGTATATAATTGTGATTTCTACTGGGATTGAGGAGGTTCAGAAGGCGGTGGCAATGAGATCGCATGGAGGATAGGTTGGTGAAGGCTGTGGGACACTCGGTGTTTGGTTAGAATAGAAATTCCCTAAGATATAGTACCCTGTTTAGTTACGTTAAAGTTTTATATAACTATGCTCATTTGTTTTAGAATGCTTTAAGTTTGAATTTTTGTGATGGATATGGAGTTTAGGATTGTCTTTGGCGTTCCGAGGTCTTATATCCTACATCACTGGGCACTGTTACCATACTGAGAACCTCCGGTTCTCATACCATAACTCAGGGATTTAATTTGTGCATGATTTCTAGCTAGGGGCTCAAAAAACAAATAGATAGTTCCAAATTGATAGAAAGATCCAAAAGTATATTTAAAAAATTAAGTGGTAGTTCAATTCAACATTTCTTTAATACCCATATTTAACATATATAATATATTTGGAAAACTAAAAAATTCAGTTAAAAAAAATATAACTACAATTCTTGAAATTAAATTAGATGAATCGAATTTGTTGTACATAAATTAAAGCTGGACCATCATGTTGCAACGTTTATATTAATCTCAGTAAAACTTCTGGAAATTGTTTAGTATGTATCACTGATCTGAATGCGAAAGCCTGATGATGCTAACTATAAAGCTACAAGATATTATTATTATCATAATTAATTAAAATGTGACTATATCACTACTTTGAAATTGGAAAAGAAATGCATTAACAAAACACAAAGCAGCACATCACTACACAAAATAATCACAACCCACACATAAAATAGCAGCACAGCAGAATACTAAAAAAGCATTAACAAAATTAAAAAAATGAAGAACAAGTGAGCAAGCACTGACCTTCGATCTGAGGCGGCGAACAGAATCACCAGATGAATTAGCACAAACACAAACACAAACACAAAATCACAACACAATTCAATAAGAAGTAGCACAAACACAACAAAATGAAGAACAGAGCAGTGAGCAATTAAAAAAAGAGAGAACATAGTAGTGAGCAGAAAGCCAGAAACAGAGTGCATGAAAAAAATAAAAAAAGGAAGAACAGAGAGTAGTGAGCAGGCAGTGCTAACCTTCGGCGACCATACTAAGATGACGGCGCGAGCAGAGGGCAGACGAGGACGACGAACACCCAGAATGCAGACGAAGACGGTGAGACGAAGATGAAGCTGTTTGGCGAAGGGGCTAGAGCTTAGTGTGCGAAGGCTTCCATGGTTCGAAGAGAGAGAAAGTGAAGGATTGAAGGCTTCTTTTTTCTTTATTTGGACCCTAAACGTACAACGACGCCGTTTATTTGACTGAAGGTTGCTTTTGAATTGATCTCTCCTTTTTTGTAAATCTCTGACAAAACTAATAAGTAAAGATTATAAATTTATAAATTTGATTCAATGGCCAAGAATTTTTTGCACATGCTTAAGGTCCTTGGTTCAACTCTCATATGTAACATTTTTAAACACATATAAGTATAACACATATTATGGAGAGTGCAGGTAGGGTTGAAGCTCAACCGGCACCCTACCCGCTCCGCACCCAATCCTACCCGCAGCAAATCGAATTGGCAACCCTACTCGATCGGGTTGGGTTGGATTGAGTACCCGCAGATAGGACTTAAATCTTCTTTCACAGGAGGATTTAGTTGAAATACCATGACGCAACGTCCTCATGCGGAACGGCGTAATCAAGAATGTTGAATGAAAGTTTATTTATTATTTGTTAGAGAATTTGTATTATGAGATTTAGAGTCTTTACCAAATAATCTTTTATAAAAAATAGAATGGCTAATTGAATGTCAAAAGGAAAAAAAATTATGATACCAGAATTTAGGTTTGGGAGTCGATTACGAAAAAATAAGATATTAGCACCTTATATAGTTCATTTTTAAACGGTTATCTTTTTTTATTTGCAGATTTAATTTTTATTGATTTTCTATAGAATATATATTATTTATTTAGGTTATTATTTTAATAACTAAATCTCGTCAACGCAATTGGCAAGAACTAATAATATATTATGTTTTTTATTATTTTATATATAGAAAAAGTATTTATTTTATATAATTATTATTATTTTGTCATGAAAATCAAATTTAATAGATTTTATATCTTTTTAATATTTTGATGATTAAATCTCGTCAATGTAATTGGCAAGAATCAATATATTAGTTTTTTATAAGAAAATATATTTATTGTATGTCATTATTGTTTTTTGTTATGCAAATCCAATTTAATCAGCGTTGTTGGTCGTGATTAAACTCAAAATAAAATTCTAGGAATCTTAAATTAGAGTTTTTAAAAAATATTTTATTTATTTTTAATATTAAATTTCGTCAATGTAATTAGCGAGATTTAATATATTATATTTTGATAATTTTATAAAAAATTGATATTTACTTATTAATATTATCATCATCATATGATTATGAACATTAAATTTAATCAATGCTCATGATTAAACTAAAAAAAAAAGTTAATTTTAGTCACATGTTATTCTTAAATATATATGTTGATTTGTTATAGCATAAAAATAAATAGGCAACAGTCAAATAGACATTTAATCTCTTATTAAAACGTTTTTAAAATAATAAAAACGTAATTTTTGTCAAAGGCATCATTTTTTTCTTTTTAATTATACTTTTTAAGAGTAACCTAAATGAATAATTTTTTTGTAGTGTATGTATTCATATTTTATATCTTTTAAAAAAGTAAATAAATAATATAAAAAAAGAGAACTTGAATATATAATTCTAAATAAAAAAACAATGACTCAAAAAAACCAATAATACAAATGTGAATTTGCAAACAGAATGAATCACTTCTTCCTTTAAAAAATATGATAATATCAATAATAGTTGATGATCAAATAAAAAAAAAAAAGAAAAGTAAGAGAGGGAACAAATCTACTTTGAAATATACAAATTCTATGCAAAATAAACAAAACTTAATCAATATGTTAAAAAAAAAAAACAAATGAAACAAAAGTTTAAATAGTAAATAATCACCTCTTGAAAATTGGAACAATTCAGTAACTTGCACATGCATCTAAACATGACAAATGCACACACATACAAGAATTGAATTCCATTCAAATATTAGATTTTCTATTTTAATGTTAGTTCATCTCTCCCATATTAATGCTGTGTGCCTTCATTTTATTCAAAGTTCCAATATATTATTAATTAATAAGCCTGCTAGCTCCAGATTTTATTTAGTTCCGAATTGAAATATTACTTTCACTTTTTTTTTTGCAATCTTCAGAAACACCAACGCTCTTCGACCAGATATTATATCTGGTGATGCTATTTTTTTATCCTATTCTTTGACGAAGATTAAAAAGATCATGTGAGTTTTCTTTTTTGTTTTCTTTTTTTCATGATTTTATTTCATATTTTTTTAAATAAAACCTATTCTTCTGCATATTAAAAATAAGTAAATATTGTCTCTTGTTTTTTTTTTTTGATAAAGCAAAAAAGAACAATTATAAAATTTTTTGTATTTATTATTATCATCTACATTTTACAATAAGAACTAGGTTGAGAATATTATTTTTATATCCAAAAAAATATACTTGACAATATAAATATAAGTATAAAGTAAATATGACTTAACATGATGAAAGAATAATAACCTCATGAAGCTATTTTTCAGAAAAAAAATTATTTGTAGGAATTTTTTTTTATCTTTTTCTTTTTTCTATTTTAGCTCTTCCTATTTTTTTGTTTTGTCTTCGTCTTCCTCTCGTTGTTCTCTTTAAAATTATAGAGTACGAGATGATTGACATTATTAAAATTGTTTTTTTCACTCATGTCTCCACTAGCAGTGATATTTGGTAAATAATTCTAAAATTTTTTCACTGTCTACTACTTCATTCCTCATCTTCATCATCAACTTTTGATTTATTGATTTTATTATTTTATACTTTTTTTTAATCAAGTTGAATATAAGAGTTCATTATTTTCTATTTTTTACAATCAAACCAAACAGCAATATAGCAGTTATAAAGATATTCTCATTATTGTCTATCAATTGCTTGTGATGACCTCCTACGTGTATTCCACAGTGTATAGCGATGGGAGGAGTCGGAACATAGTGAAACTCGTAGGATGTGGCTTGAATGTTTTGGGGTTCCATTGCACACATGGTCTACAGAAACTTTCACCACGATAGAAAGTCATCGGGGAGAAGTAGTTGGGTGTGTTCGAGAGACAGAATTGTGCAATTCTTTCACGGTAGGTCGCATAATGGACGTCATTCAGGAATGGATCCATATAACAGTGGGTTCTGGGGGCTTTGATGTGTTGGTAAAAGAAGTTGGACATGAGGCGTGCAACCTGCAATGTACGGAGAATCTGGGTAATGAAGTTATCATGACCGGTGAAAAAAGAAACTTTGGCAACACAAATACAAGCTTAGGAATGGGCATGGAACATGGACTACAAGCAGAGCCGCTGCACGAGATCGCTCAAGACGAAGACATGATCATACAGGTGAACCGGAAAGAGGAAGGAGACGAGGGTAGAGTGGTAATTCCAATGACAATTTTGAATGAATGGTTTAATGGTAGTAATTATCAAAATCGCTTGAATTTCAAAACAGATCAATTAGTTAAAGGCGATAATTATGGGATGGCTGATTTAGGTGGAGGGACGGTTATGAGTGATGAGGCTGATTCAGAGATGACGCTGTCTTATAATTACAATGGGCTAAATGGGGGAGCCAATAATGGGAAACAACATAAGGCTTTTCACAAACAAGATTGGGCTTGCCAAAACAAGAACATAGAAAAGGATAACCAAATCCAGCTGGGCCCAGCCTCAAGTAAGGATAGCGGTGGGTACAGTGAGCTTGTGCTGGGGACCCCGGGTTGGACTAGATGCGGGTCTCTGAACAGCAGAGACGTACAGATGTGCAGCCATCACAATAGCGTGATTCTTCTCGGGGATGAGGACGACGCGCTGTTGGGGCTGACCGGAGGGAAGTTCGGCGGTCTATAGATGACGGAATCAGATGGAGCCAGGGCAGAGATGCACACAATCAAACTCGAGACAGCGATCAGATTGGGGATGCGGAGAACGTCGCTGCCTCCGTGATTGATGGTGAGGCGACGAGACTTGGAGGCGGTTCATGCGCTGGGGGTAATGGCGCAATGGGACCGACGCGAAAGGAGAATGTTGAGCCTCACGTTTTCAAAGGCGCGGATGCGAAGGGAGAAGAGATGAGGCCTGGTCGCAGCTCCAACAGGTTAAACGCGAATCCGGTCTCTGGTGAGGCAAGCTCTGCCTGTCCAGATGTGACTCTGGGTGGTAGAGGCCCGGTTCGTTCTCAACGTGGTATGAGGAGGGATTCTAGGCAGGATTAGTCTGGGTATGAGGAAGGTGGGAATGTGGCAGAGGACGGTGATACACAGGGCTTGAAGCTAGATGAGCAGATGCTAAAGAACCGAAAAACATGGGAGTTGGCAAAGGAGTCGGGCATTGTGCTGGTCAACGAGGAAGAAGACATTATGGCAATACTCCAATTGCAGAATGAAAAAACCGAACGCAAAAGAAAATTGGCAAAGCAGAAGGAAAAACTGAGACAGTGCAGGCCTAAACATAAAAATAAGTGTGTAAAAAGAATTTTAAATGATATTTAGCTCTTGAAATGTTAGGGGGTTACGAGGCGATGGTAAGGTAAGAATGGTGAAGGATTTGAAGAAAAAACATAGATTAGATATGCTAGGGTTGATTGAGACTAAAAAATAGGTTGTGACAAGATTTGATGTTGCAAGACTTTGGAGGCAAGGTGGTGCAGGCTGGGACTTTGTTGGCTCTGATAGTGCAGCGGGTGGACTATTGTTAATATGGGATGAATCAGTGTTTAAAAAGAATAATTGTTATAAGGGAGAGAGATGGTTGTGTGTTAAAGGGGTCCTGGTAAAGAATAATTACAGTTGTGCTATTTTCTTGGTTTATGGTGCACATAATAGAGATGCGAAGCTTCAGGTGTGGGAAGAGATGAGTTACATGGCTAGATTATGTCAGGTTTCTAGCTGCTACATGGAAGATTTTAATGAAATAGTGCATGTGGAAGAAAGGCAAGGTACTGATGTTCTACCTAGGTCGGCAGAAGAATTCAGGAGTTGGATACAAGATATGCATTTAGTGGATCTGCCGCTCACAAATCGCAAGTTCACATGGTTTCAGGGACACTCTTGCAGTCGTATAGATAGAGCTCTGGTTAGCATAGAGTGGTTGGAAGAGTTCCTTGAGACTCGGATACGCAGTGAACCAAGGGGCTTGTCAGATCACTGTCCTGTCATCTTAGAGTACATGGGGCAGAGGGTAGGGCCAAGGCCATTCCGAAGTCTAGATTCATGGTTTACACATGAAGGCTTCCTTAGCTTCGTAAAGGAGGAGTGGAGAGGATTGGGGGAGATGCAGTTCACAGATAAGTTGAAGGCTCTAACAGTCCCGTTAGGAAATTGGCATAAGTCTAAATTTGGGGATATGGACAAGAAGATTACAAGGTTTGAGGAAAAAATTAAGAAGATTGATAATTTGGTAAGAACTGGGGTGTATGACGGAATGATGGAGGCTAGGAGGAAGGCGTTGGTTACCTGCTGTGAGAGGTGGTATGCCAGGAAAGAAGTCCATTTGAAACAGATGTCGCGGTCTCGGCAAGCTAAGGAGATGGACAAAAATACGAGATACTTCCACAACATAGCTTCAGCAAGACGAAGGAATAATAGGATCAATACACTATTGATCAATGGTAGGCTGGTCAAGAATCAAGCCAGAATAAAAATTGCTATTAAGGAATACTACAAAGAGTTATATCAATAGGATAAGTCTCCTACGATGAGTTTTAGAGATGGTCTGGTAAGTAGGATAGAGCAGGAAGATTTTGTAAATCTGGAAGCGCTGCCGACACCTGAGGAGATCAGAAAAGCTGTGTGGGATTGTGAGTCCTCTAAGGCACCAAGGTGCGACGGGTACAACATGAATTTTGTCAAGAGATATTGGGATGAGATTGGGCCTACGACTGCAGTGATGGGGTTCTTTCAAACGTCAAGGTTGCCGACAGACTCTAACATCACCTGGGTGGCGTTGGCACCTAAGTTCACTAGAGCTAAGGAGATTAAAGATCTGTGACCTATCATCATAGTTGGATGCGTTTACAAGGTTATCTCTAAGGTTTTGGTTAGGATGACGAGACATGTGAGGCCAGCTTTGGTAGGGGTAATGAGCGGATAATTTATATGCTTTTTGTCATTATTTTTAGGTAGATTTTAGTAGGATCTAGCTACTTTTAGGGATGTTTTTATTAGTTTTTATGCAAAATTCACATTTTTGGACTTTACTATGAGTTTGTATGTTTTTCTGTAATTTCAGGTATTTTCTGGCTGAAATTGAGGGACCTGAGCAAAAATCTGATTCAGGCTGAAAAAGGACTGCTGATGTTGTTGGATTCTGACCTCTCTGCACTCGAAATGAATTTTTTGGAGATACAAAACTTCAAATGGCGCGCTCTTAACGGCGTTGGAAAGTAGACATCCAGGGCTTTCCAACAATATATAATAGTCCACACTTTATTTGAGTTACGACGACACAAACTGGCGTTCAACGCCAGTTCCATGCTGCATTCTGGAATAAAACGCCAGAAACACGTCACAAACCAGAGTTAAACGCCAAACAGACGTTACAACTTGACGTTTAACCCCAAGAGAAGCCTCTGCACGTGTAAAGCTCAAGTTCAGCCCAAGAACACACCAAAGTGGACCTCGGAAGTGGATTTCTGCACTTAGACTTATTTCTGTAAACCCTAGTAGCTAGTTTAGTATAAATAGAACTTTTTACTATTGTATTAGTGTCTAGTCTTTTGACCATTCGGTCTTTTGATCATTCAGGGGGGCTGGCCATTCGGCCATGCCTGGACCATCACTTATGTATTTTCAACGGTGGAGTTTCTACACACCATAGATTAAGGTGTGGAGCTCTGCTGTACCTCGAGTTTTAATGCAAAGTATTACTGTCTTTTATTCACTTAAGCTTATTCTTATTCTAAGATATTCATTACATTTCAACATGATGAATGTGATAATCCGTGACACTCATCATTATTCTCACCTATGAACGCGTGACTGACAACCACTTCCGTTCTACCTTAAAACGAGCGTGTATCTCTTGGATTCCTTAATCAGGATCTTTGTGGTATAAGCTATAACCCTTTGGTGGCCATTCTTGAGAATTCAGAAAGTCTAAACCTTGTCTGTGGTATTTCGAGTAGGATTCAGGGATTGAATGACTGTGACGAGCTTCAAACTTGTGATTGTTGGGCGTAGTGACAGACGCAAAAGAATCAATGTATTCTATTCTGACATGATCGAAAACCGACAGATGATTAGCCGTGCTGTGACAGAGCATTTGGACCATTTTCACTGAGAGGATGGGATGTAGCCATTGACAACGGTGATGCCCTACATACAGCTTGCCATGGAAAGGAGTATGAAGGATTGGATGAAGGCAGTAGGAAAACAGAGATTCAGAAGGGACAAAGGATCTCATACACTTATTTGAAATTTACACCAAGAATTTACATAAGTATCTCTTTCATATATTTTATGCATTATTTATTATTATTTTCAAAAAACCATTATAACCAATTGAATCTGCCTAACTGAGATTTACAAGATGACCATAGTTGCTTCATACCAACAATCTCTGTGGGATCAACCCTTACTCACGTAAGGTTTATTACTTGGACGACCCAGTACACTTGCTGGTTAGTGATGCGAAGTTGTGAAGAAAGTCTTGAGTTATAAATGCGCACACCAAGTTGAGCGCCATTGTTAGAGATCACAATTTCGTGCACCAAGTTTTTGGCGCCGTTGTCGGGGATTGTTTGAGTTTGGACAACTGACGGTTCATCTTGTTGCTCAGATTAGGTAATTTTCTTTTCAAAATTTTTCTTTGTTTTTGTTTTTCAAAAAAAATAATAAGATCATAAAAAAACCAAAAATATGTTGTGTTTCTTGTTTGAGTCTTGTATCATGTTTTAAGTTTGGTGTTAATTGCATGTTTCTATTTTTCTTGCATTTTTCAAAAATTCATGCATTGCATATGTTCTTCATGATCTTCAAGTTGTTTTTGATGAATCTTCTTGTTTGATCTTTACATTTTATTATTTTTGTGCCTTTTCTTGTTTTTCATATGCATTTTTGCATTCTTAGTGTCTAAGCATTAAAAATGTCTAAGTTTGGTGTCTTTCATATTTTCTTTTCTTGAAAATTTTTCAAAAATAAGTCTTGATGTTCATCTTGATCTTCAAGGTGTTCTTGGTGTTTATCTTGACATTCATAGCATTCTTGCATGCATCATGTGTTTTGATCTAAAACTTTCATGCATTGAGTCATTTTTGTGTTTTTCTCTCTCATCATTAAAAATTCAAAAAAATCAGAAAAAATATCTTTTCCTTATTTCTCTCATAAAATTTTGAAATCTTTGGGTTGACTTGGTCAAAAACTTTTAAAATAAGTTGTTTCTTGTTAGTCAAGTCAAGATTTCAAATTTAAAAATCCTATTTTTTCAAAATCTTTTTCAAAATCAAATCTTTTTCATTTTTCTTTTATGATTTTCGAAAATTCAAAAATATTTTTCAAAATCTTTTTCTTAATTTTATTTCAAAATTTTGAAAACTTTACTAACAATTAATGTGATTGATTCAAAAATTTGAAGTTTGTTACTTTCTTGTTAAGAAAGGTTCAATCTTTAAATTATAGAATCATATCTTTTAGTTTCTTGTTAGTCAAGTAATCAATTTTAATTTTAAAAATCAAATCTTTTTAACTTCCTTTTCAAATCTTTTTCAAAATAAATTTCAATCATATCTTTTTCAAAACCAATTTCAAAATCTTTTCTAACTTTTTATCTTTTCAAAATTGATTTTCAAATCTTTCTCAACTAACTAATTGACTTTTTGTTTGTTTCTTATCTTTTTCAAAACCACCTAACTACTTTTCTATCTCTAATTTTTGAAAATTCCTCATCCTTTTTTAAAATTCTTTTTAATTAACTAATTGTTTCAAATTTTAATTTTAATTTTCGAAAATCACTAACTCTTTTTCAAAAACAATTTTCGAATTTCTCTCTCTCTCTCTCATCTTCTTCTATTTATTTATTCATTTACTAACACTTTTCTTCATCTAAAAATTTGAACCCTCTCTTCTCCTCTGTGTTCGAATTTTTCTCATCCTTCTTCTATTTCTTTCATTCTTCTACTCACATAAAGGAATCTATATACTGTGACATAGAGGATTCCTCTTCCTTTTCTGTTCTCTTCTTTTTCATATGAGCAGGAGCAAGGACAAGGACATTCTTGTTGAAGCAGATCCTGAACCTGAAAGGACTCTGAAGAAGAAGCTAAGAGAAGCTAAAGCACAACAATCCAGAGAAAACCTTACAAAGAATCTCGAAAAAGAGAGAGACATGGCCGAACCCAATAACAATGATGGAGGCGCAAGGAGGATGCTTGGTGATTATACTACATCTAGTTCCAACTTTTATGGAAGAAGCATCTCAATTCCTGCCATTGGAGCAAACAATTTTGAGCTGAAGCCTCAACTAGTTGCTCTAATACAACAGAACTGTAAGTTTCATGGACTTCCATCAGAAGATCCCTACCAGTTTTTAACTGAGTTCTTGCAGATCTGTGAGACTGTTAAGACTAATGGAGTAGATCCTAAAGTCTACAGGCTCATGCTTTTCCCTTTTACTGTAAGAGATAGAGCTAGAACATGGTTGGACTCACAACCTAAAAATAGCCTGGACTCCTGGGATAAGCTGGTCACGGCCTTCTTGGCTAAGTTCTTTCCTCCTCAAAAGATGAGCAAGCTTAGAGTGGATGTTCAGACCTTCAAACAAAAAGATGGTGAATGCCTTTATGAAGCTTGGGAAAGATATAAACAAATGACCAAAAAGTGTCCTTCTGACATGCTTTCAGAGTGGACCATTTTGGATATATTCTATTATGGTCTATCTGAGTTCTCTAAGATGTCATTGGACCATTCTGCAGGTGGATCCATTCACTTAAAGAAAATGCCTGCAGAAGCTCAAGAACTCATTGACATGGTTGCAAATAACTAATTCATGTACACCTCTGAGAGGAATCATGTGAGTAATGGGACACCTTAGAAGAGGGGAGTTCTTGAAATTGATGCTTTGAATGCCATATTGGCTCAAAACAAAATATTGACTCAGCAAGTCAACATGATTTCTCAAAATCTGAATGGATAGCAAAATGCTCCAACAGTACTAAAGAGACTTCTTCTGAAGAAGAAACTTATGATCCTAAGAACCCTGCAATGGCAGAGGTAAATTACATGGGTGAATCGTATGGAAACACCTATAATTCCTAATGGAGAAATCATCCAAATTTTTCATGGAAGAATCAACAAAAGCCTCAACAAGGCTTTAATAATGGTGGAAGAAACAGACTTAGCAATAGCAAGCTTTTTCCATCATCTTCTCAGCAACAGACAAAGAATTCTGAGCAGAGCCCCTTTAGCTTAGCAAACATAATCTCTGATCTATCTAAGGCCACCTTGAGTTTCATGAATGAAACAAGGTCCTCCATTAGAAATTTAGAGGTACAAGTGGGCCAGCTGAGTAAGAAAGTCACTGAAACTCCTCCTAGTATTCTCCCAAGCAATACAGAAGAGAATCCAAAAGGAGAGTGCAAGGCCATTGATATAATCAATATGGCCGAATGCACAAAGGAGGAGAAGGACGAGAATCCCAGTGAGGAAGACCTCCTGAGATGTCCTCTGAACAAAAAGGAGTTCCAAACTGAGGAACCTAAGGAATCTGAGGCTCACCTAGAGACCATAGAGATTCCATTGAACCTCCTTTTACCATTCATGAGCTCTGAGAACTATTCTTCCTCTGAGGAGGATGAAGATGTAACTGAAGAGCAAGTTGCTTAATATCTAGGAGCCATCATGAAGCTGAATGCCAAGTTGTTTGGTAATGAGACTTGGAAAGGTAAACCTCCCTTGCTCATTAGTGAACTAGATACATGGGTTCAGCAAACTCTACCTCAAAAGAAACAAGATCCTGGTAAATTCTTAATATCATGTACCATAGGCACCATGACCTTTGAGAAGGCTCTGTGTGACTTGGGGTCAGGTATAAATCTTATGCCACTCTCTGTAATGGAGAAACTGGGGATCTTTGAGGTACAAGCTGCAAGAATCTCATTAGAGATGGCAGACAAGTCAATAAAACAAGCTTATGGATTGGTAGAGGACGTGTTAGTGAAGGTTAAAGGCCTTTATATCCTTGCTGATTTCATAATCTTAGACACTGGGAAGGAGAAGGATTAATGCATCATCCTTGGAAGACCCTTCCTAGCCACAGCAAGAGCTGTAATTGATGTTGACAGAGGAGAGCTAGTCCTTCAATTGAATGGGGACTACCTTGTGTTTAAAGCTCAAGGATCTTCCTCTGCAACCATGGAGAGAAAGCATGAAAAGCTTCTCTTAATGCAGAGTCAAACAGAGCCCCCACAGTCAAACTCTAAGTTTGGTGTTGGGAGGCCACAACCAAATTCTAAGTTTGGTGTTGAATCCCCACATTCAAACTCTAAGTTTGGTGTTGGGAGGTCCCAACAATGCTCTGAATACCTGTGAAGCTCCATGAGAGCTCACTGTCAAGCTATTGACATTAAAGAAGCACTTATTGGGAGGCAACCCAATTTTCATTTATATATATTTCTATTGTTCTTTTATGTTTTATTAGGTTCATGATCATGTGGAGTTACAAAACAATTGCTAAAATTAAAAACAGGATCAAAAATAGCAGAAGAAACAGCACACCCTGGAGGAAGAGCCTACTGGCGTTTAAACGCCAGTAAGGAGCATCTGGCTGGCATTCAACGCCAGAACAGAGCATGAATCTGGCGTTGAACACCAGAAACATGCAGCAGTCTGGCATTTAAATGCCAGGATTGCACCATGAGGAAAGCTGGCATTTAACGCCAGAAACAAGCTTCAGTCTGGCGTTAAACGCCAGGAACATGCTACATTTGGGCATTTTACACGCCTAATTGGTGCAGGGATGATAAATCCATGACATCTCAGGATTTGTGGACCCCACAAGATCATCTCAAGATCTGTGGACCCCATAGGATCCCCACCTACCTCAACTCACCTTCTCTTCTTTACACAATCCAATAACACTCTTCCCCAAACACCCTTCACCAATCACCTCAATCTCTCTTCCCTATCACCTCTTCACCACTCACATCCATCCACTCTTCCCCATAAACCCCACCTACCTTCAAATTCAAAATCTCTTTCCCACCCAAACCCACCCTAAATGACCGAACCTACTACCCTCTCCCTCCACTATATAAACCTCTCCATCCTTCTTCATTTTCACACAACACAACCCTCTCTTCTCCCCCTTGGCCGAAACCCACACATCTTTCCCTCTCCTCCATATCTTCTTCTTCTTCTTCTTCTATTCTTTTCTTTTCTTTGCTCAAGGGCGAGCAACATTCTATGTTTGGTGTGGTAAAAGCATAGCTTTTTTGTTTTTCCATAACCATTGATGGCACCTAAGTCCGGAGAAACCTCTAGAAAGAGAAAAGGGAAGACAAAAGCTTTCACCTCCGAGTCATGGGAGATGGAGAGATTCATCTCTAAAGCCCATCAAGACCACTTCTATAAAGTTGTGGCCAAGAAGAAGGTGATCCCTGAGGTCCCTTTCACGCTCAAGAAAAATGAGTATCCAGAGATCTGACATGAGATCCAAAGAAGAGGTTGGGAAGTTCTTACCAACCCCATTCAACAAGTCAGAATCTTAATGGTTCAAGAGTTCTATGCCAATGCATGGATCACTAGGAACCATGATCAAAGTATGAACCCGAATCCAAAGAATTATCTTACAATGGTTCAGGAGAAATGCTTAGATTTCAGTCTGGAAAATGTGAGGTTGGCGTTCAACTTGCCTATGATGCAAGAAGATGCACGCCCCTACACTAGAAGGGTCAACTTTGATCAAAGGTTGGACCAAGTCCTCATGGACATATGTGTGGAAGAAGCTCAATGGAAAAGAGACTCAAAAGGCAAGCCATTTCAATTGAGAAGACTGGATCTTAAGCCTGTGGCTAGAGGATGGTTGGAGTTCATCCAATGCTCCATCATCCCCACTAGCAACCGATCCAAAGTAACTGTGGATCGGGCCATCATGATCCATAGCATCATGATTGAAGAGGAAGTAGAAGTTCATGAAGTCATCTCTCTAGAACTCTACAAAGTAGCCGAAAAGCCCTCCACCTTGGTAAGGCTAGCTTTTCCTCATCTCATTTGCCATCTATGCTACTTAGCTGGAGTTGTCATAGAAGGAGACATCCTCATTGAAGAGGACAAGCCCATCACTAAGAAGAGGATGGAGCAAACAAGAGAGCCCATTCATGGATCTCAAGAGACGCATGAGGAAGCTCATCATCAAGAAATCTCTGAGATGCCTCAAGGGATGCATTTTCCTCCAAACAACTATTGGGAACAACTCAACACTTCTCTAGAAGGATTGAGTCATGACATGACCCAATTAAGGGTGGAACACCAAGAGCACTCCATCATTCTCAATGAGATTGGAGAAGATCAAAGAGTTATGAGGGAGGAGCAACAAAGGCAAGGAAGGGACATAGAAGAGCTCAAGAACACCATTGGTTCTTCAAGGAGAAGGCGCCACCATCACTAAGGTGGACTCATTCCTTAACTTCTTTGTTCTTATCTCTCTATTTTTCGGTTTTTGAGCTTTATGTTTGTCTATGTTTATGTCTTTATTACATGATCATTAGTGTCTAGTGTCTATGTCTTAAGGCTATGAATAAATCCATGAATCCTTCACCTTTCTTAAATGAAAAATGTTTTTAATACAAAAGAACAAGAAGTACACGAGTTTCAAATTCATCCTTGAAATTGGTTTAATTATATTGATGTGGTGACAATACTTTTTGTTTTCTGAATGAATGCTTGAACAGTGCATATTTTTGATCTTGTTGTTTATGAATATTAAAATTGTTGGCTCTTGAAAGAATGATTTAAAAGAGAAATATTATTGATGATCTGAAAAATCATAAAATTGATTCTTGAAGCAAGAAAAAGCAGTGAAGAACAAAGCTTGCAAAAAAAAAGTGGCAAAAAAAATATATGAAAGAAAAAGAAAAAGCAAGCAGAAAAAGCCAATAGCCCTTAAAACCAAAAGGCAAGGGTAAAAAGGATCCAAGGCTTTGAGCATCAATGGATAGGAGGGCCCAAGGAAATAAAATCCAGGCCTAAGCGGCTAAATCAAGCTGTCCCTAACCATGTGCTTGTGGCATGCAGGTCCAAGTGAAAAGCTTGAGACTGAGTGGTTAAAGTCGTGATCCAAAGCAAAAGAGTGTGCTTAAGAGCACTGGACACCTCTAACTGGGGACTTTAGTAAAGCTGAGTCACAATCTGAAAAGGTTCACCCTGTTATGTGTCTGTGGCATTTATGTATCCGGTGGTAATACTGGAAAACAAAGTGCTTAGGGCCACGGCCAAGACTCATAAAAGTAGCTGTGTTCAAGAATCAACACACTTAACTAGGAGAATCAATAACACTATCTGAACTCTGAGTTCCTATAGATGCCAATCATTCTAAACTTCAAAGGATAAAGTGAGATGCCAAAACTATTCAGAGGCAAAAAGCTACAAGTCCCGCTCATCTAATTAGAACTAATATTCATTGATATTTTGGGATTTATAGTATATTCTCTTCTTTTTATCCAATTTGATTTTTAGTTGCTTGGGGACAAGAAACAATTTAAGTTTGGTGTTATGATGAGCGGATAATTTATACGCTTTTTGGCATTGTTTTTAGGTAGTTTTTAGTAGGATCTAGCTACTTTTAGGGATGTTTTTATTAGTTTTTATGAAAAATTCACATTTCTGGACTTTACTATGAGTTTGTGTGTTTTTCTGTGATTTCAGGTATTTTCTGGCTGAAATTGAGGGACCTGAACAAAAATCTGATTCAGGCTGAAAAAGGACTGCTGATGCTGTTGGATTCTGACCTCCCTGCACTCGAAATGAATTTTCTAGAGATACAGAACTCCAAATGGCGTGCTCTCAATGGCGTTGGAAAGTAAACATCCATGGCTTTCCAGTAATATATAATAGTCCACACTTTATTTGAGTTAAGATGACGCAAACTGGTGTTCAACGCCAGTTCTATGCTGCATTCTGGAGTAAAACGCTAGAAACACGTCACAAACCAGAGTTAAACGCCAAACAGACATTACAACTTGACGTTTAACTCCAAGAGAAGCCTCTGCACGTGTAAAGCTCAATCTCAGCCCAAGCACACACCAAAGTGGACCCCGGAAGTGGATTTCTGCACTTAGACTTATTTCTGTAAACCCTAGTAGCTAGTTTAATATAAATAGAACTTTTTACTATTGTACTAGTGTCTAGTCTTTTGACCATTCAGTCTTTTGATCATTCAGGGGGGCTGGCCATTCGGCCATGCCTGGACCATCACTTATGTATTTTCAACGGTGGAGTTTCTACACACCATAGATTAAGGTGTGGAGCTCTACTATATCTCGAGTTTTAATGCAAAGTATTACTGTCTTCTATTCACTTCAGCTTATTCTTATTCTAAGATATTCGTTACACTTCAACATGATGAATGTGATGATCCGTGACACTCATCATCAATCTCACCTATGAACGCGTGACTGACAACCACTTCCGTTCTACCTTAGAACGAGCGTGTATCTCTTAGATTCCTTAATCAGGATCTTCGTGGTATAAGCTAGAACCCTTTGGCGGCCATTCTTGAGAATCTGAAAAGTCTAAACCTTGTCTGTGGTATTTCGAGTAGGATTCAGGGATTGAATGACTGTGACGAGCTTCAAACTCGCGATTGTTGGGCATAGTGACAGAAGTAAAAGAATCAATGGATTCTATTCCGACATGATCGAGAACCGACAGATGATTAACCGTGCTATGACAGAGCATTTGGACTATTTTCACTGAGAGGATGGGATGTAGCGATTGACAATGGTGACGCCCTACATACAGCTTGCCATGGAAAGGAGTATGAAGGATTGGATGAAGGCAGTAGGAAAGTAGAGATTTAGAAGGGACAAAGGATCTCCATACACTTATCTGAAATTTACACCAAGGATTTACATAAGTATCTTTCATCTATTTTATGCGTTATTTATTATTATTTTCGAAAAACCATTATAACCAATTGAATCCGCCTAACTGAGATTTACAAGATGACCATAGTTGCTTCATACCAATAATCTCTGTGGGATTGATCCTTACTCACGTAAGGTTTATTACTTGGACGACACAGTACACTTGCTGGTTAGTGATGTGAAGTTGTGAAGAAAGTGCTGAGTTATAAATGCGCACACCAAGTTGAGCACCATTGTTAGAGATCACAATTTCGTGCACCAAGGAAAAACCCAGAGTGCATTTGTAAGGGGTAGGAAAATACATGATGGGGTGCTCATCGCATGTGAAACAGTCAACTGGCTCAAAATGAGGAAAAAGGAGGCAGCAATAATCAAGTTAGATTTCAAAAAGGCATATGATAGAGTCAGGTGGAACTTTGTGGACATAGTGCTGCAGAAGATGGGGTTTGGCAATAGATGGAGATCGTGGGTAATGGAGTGTGTCTCCACAATATCTATGTCGGTTCTAATAAATGAGTCACCATCTAAGCCGTTCAAGATGGAACGAGGCCTGAGATAAGGTGATCCGCTCTCTCCGTTCTTATTTGTACTGGTTGTGGATGTTCTACATCGGTTGGTGGGAGAGGCAGTCAGGAATGGGCGTATATCACCTCTGGTGATTGGCAGAGATAGTATAGCGCTGTCACACCTTTAGTTTGCTGATGACACAATCCTGTTCTGCCCACCAGAGATGGACACTATCAAGAATTATAGGCGACAATTGAGATGCTTTGAGTTGATGTCAGGTCTCAGTATCAATTTTGACAAATCAAGTTTGATTCCGATAAATTGTGAAGAACAGTGGGCCCAGAATATGTGTCAGTTGTTGGGGTGTAAGGGTGAGTCCCTTCCAGTCAAATACCTGGGTATTCCCTTAGGTGCAAATCTGAGGTTGGTGAAGACCTGGAAGCCTATAATAGACAGAGTGGAGGAGAAGCTAAGTCTATGGAAGGCTAAAATTCGGAATAAAGCTGGAAGGTTGGTGCTAATTAAATTAGTATTAAACAGTCTGCTTGTGTATTATTTAAGTTTGTTCAAATTGCCGAAAGCTATTGCTGAGAAATTGATTTCACTGCAAAGAAGGTTCTTGTGGAATAAGGATGATGGTAGTAATGGGATGGCATTAGTAAAATGGGATGTGGTGCATGCCCCAAAAAAATAGGTAGATTGGGAGTTAGGGATGCTATGGTTCGCAACACAGCTTTGTTGTTTAAGTGGTGGTGGCGATTTACTAAGAAGGATGGCCCGTTGTGGAAGAAGGTGGTTTGCTCCTGCTATAATCTGAATCCTCATGAGCTGCTGTCAACCCAAGTGCTACCTACTAGGGGAAGACCATGGAAGGATATCTGCCAGCTACAAACAACGAATGACCATATAAGGGATACGATGGTTACAGGGTTGTCTATGGAGATTGGTGATGGGCAGCGTACGCGGTTTTGGGAGGATATTTGGCTGCTTTGTGGGCCTCTAAAATATTGGTTTCCCAAGCTTTTCTCGTTTTCAAACCAATGTGGGTCTGTTATAGGGGATTGTGGATTTTGGAATAGGCTAGACTGGATTTGAAACTTCCAGTGGAGGAGAGAGCTCTTTCAATGGGAGTTGGGTATGATTGTCCCATGCAAGAAAACAATATGGATGCCAATTGGATATGATTTTTTTAAAAGGAATTGAAAAATAAGATAGGTACCAGTCAGATATAGTTGCCCTATAAATAAAGTAAAAACAAAATGATTACCAGACGGATATGGTCGCCGCCTAAGGTATTGAGAAATAAGATAGGTACTAGTTGGATATGTTCACCCAACAAGAAATTGAAAAACAAGATTGATACCAGTCGAATATGGTTTTCCTATGAGGAACTGAAAAACAAGATGGGTACCAAATGGATATGGTTATCCCATAAGGTATTGAGAAACAAGATAGGTACCAGTCGGGTATAGTTTCCCTTATGAAGAATTGAAAAACAAGATAGGTACCAGTTGGGTATGGTTTTCCTATGAGAAATTAAAAAACAAGATGAGTACCAGTTGGGTATGGTTGCCCCTCGATGAAAGACTTGATCACTAACGAGTTAGTTTCAACACAATGGATACTAGATAGAAGAGACTATTCCTAATGAAAAAAGACTGTTTTTGGATACCAGTCGAATATGATTGCCCCACACAATAAAAATCTGATGGTTGAGTTATTTGAGATAAAAATGCGATAATGATGATGAATTTTTTTGAAAGCATAATTCAAAATAGAAATCAAATGAGGTTTTTTTGTATACAGATATGATGCATGATTTTTGTGTAATTGTTGTTTCTCATATTTTACATATCTTTATTATCATCGATCGCATTCAAAGTGGAAAGAACTTAGAACATTCTTATTTTCTTTCTCTTTCTCTTGCATCTTGTTCTACAAAAGGACCATATAATCTGCATTGTCTTTTTTCTTTTGGTTTTTTATAAAGAGCCCATAATCATTTATGACTTTTGGTGTTCATCCATTTATAAAATTAGCAGATGTTTTGTAATCTATAGCTAGTAATGCACATTGAAACAAGCAAAGATATTACTAATGAGATAATTGGCAAAAGGATCACAAAATTCAAGACAAAAGAGAAAGCAAATAATTCAATAAAGATGTTCATCAACGCAAGTGGTTGTGCTGTTTATGAGATGATTGATACAAAGGATCACAAACCAAGAACAGAAGAGAATACAACTAATTTATCGAATAAATTCCTTTAGAATGACAATACTAGTAAACCGTTTCTAGTTCGAATCATTTGTAACCAGCTCTCAAAGACGTTGATGAGTATGTTGATCTAGGCCATCTTCTAGAATGTCATATTCTTCGAGATATTAACAACCTCATTTTTTGTTTTACTTTTGGGTGTTCTGCTTTTTGCTGTTGCAGCCTTTTGGTTTTCTACATCAATGAACAACTTTTTTCTTTTTATTATTTATTTATTTACTTTTTATTTTTTTTAGACTTTCATCTTATTTATGCATAATGTCTCTTTACAATAATTGAGTTGACTTGCAATGGAAAGTCTTCACCATCCATCGTAGTAAGGATTAGTGCCCCTTTAGAAAATGCTTTCTTTACAATGTAAGGGCCTTCATAGTTTGGTGTCCACTTTTCACGTTAATCCTTTTGAATGGGCAAGATCTTCTTGAGGAGGACCAGTTCACCTTCCTGGAATTGCCAAGGATAGATTTTCCTTTCATGGGATTTTATCATTCTTTTCATATAAATTTGGCCATGACATAATGCAGCTAACCATTTTCCATCAATGAAATTCAATTGATCGAATCAATTTTAAATCCACTATAATTCTTCCAATTTTGCTTTCATTTAGACTCTCAAAAGGAAGGAATTTCGACTTCAATAGGAAGTACTGCCTCCATTCCATAGACTAAAGAGAATGATGTTGTCCCTATTGACGTACGAATAGAAGTACAATATCCATGTAGCCGAAAAGAAAGTATTTCATGTCAATCTTTGTATGTGGCAATTATCTTTTGAATAATATTTTTAATATTTTTATTATCTACCTCAACTGCCCCATTCATCTTTGGATGATATGGTGATGAACTTTTTGCACACCTCTTTCATCGACTTATTGTTGAGGTTGGTAGCATTATCAGTAATGGTCTTGTTTGGTATACTGGTGTACAAAATTGTGATCACTACTTTTCACAACTCAAATAATCCCCGGTAATAAATCCAAAAACTTGGTGCTCAATACCATGGTATAAACACAACTTCGCACAACTAACCAGCAAGTGCACTGGGTCGTCCAAGTAATAAACCTTACGCGAGTAAGGGTCGATCCCACGGAGATTGTTGGTATGAAGCAAGCTATGGTCACCTTGTAAATCTTAGTCAGGTAGATTCAAATGGTTATGGATGATATATGAATAAAGCATAAAGATAGAGATACTTATGTAATTCATTGGTGAGAACTTCAGATAAGCGAATGAAGATGCTTTGTCCCTTCCGTCTCTCTGCTTTCCTACTGTCTTCATCCAATCCTTCTTACTCCTTTCCATGGCAAGCTGTATGTTGGGCATCACCGTTGTCAGTGGCTACAATCTCGTCCTCTCAGTGAAAATGTTCAACGCACCCTGTCACGGCACGGCTAATCATCTGTCGGTTCTCAATCAGGTTGGAATAGAATCCATTGATTCTTTTGCGTCTGTCACTAACGTCCAGCCTTCAGGAGTTTGAAGCTCGTCACAGTCATTCAATCATTGAATCCTACTCAGAATACCACAGACAAGGTTTAGACCTTCCGGATTCTCTTGAATGCCGCCATCAATTCTAGCTTATACCACGAAGATTCCGGTTAAAGAATCCAAGAGATAAACATTCAAGCCTTGTTTGCTTGTAGAACAGGAGTGGTTGTCAGGCACGCGTTCATAAGTGAGAATGATGATGAGCGTCACATAATCATCACATTCATCAAGTTCTTGAGAGCGAATGAATATCTTGGAATAAGAACAAGCTGAATTGAATAGAAGAACAATAGTAATTGCATTAATACTCGAGGTACTGCAGAGCTCCACACCTTAATCTATGGTGTGTAGAAACTCCACCGTTGAAAATACATAAGAACAAGGTCTAGGCATGGCCGAATGGCCAGCCTCCCAATGATCTAAGATAGCATAAAACTACTCAAAGATAGCTACCAAGATGAAAATACAATAGCAAAAGGTCCTAGTTATAAAGAACTAGTAGCCTAAGGTTTACAGAAATGAGTAAATGATAGAAAAATCCACTTCCAGGCCCACTTGGTGTGTGCTTGGGCTGAGCATTGAAGCATTTTCGTGTAGAGACTCTTCTTGGAGTTAAACGCCAGCTTTTGTGCCAGTTTGGGCGTTTAACTCCCATTCTTGTGCCAGTTCCGGCGTTTAACGCCGGACATTCTTGAGCTGATTTGGAATGCCGATTTGGGCCATCAAATCTCGGGCAAAGTATGAACTATTATACATTTCTGGAAAGCCCAGGATGTCTAGTTTCCAACACCGTTGAGAACGCGCCAATTGGCCTTCCGTAGCTCCAGAAAATCTACTTCGAGTGCAGGGAGGTCAGAATCCAACAGCATCTGCAGTCCTTTTCAGTCTCTGAATCAGATTTTTGCTCAGGTCCCTCAATTTCAGCCAGAAAATACCTGAAATCATAGAAAAATACACAAACTCATAGTAAAGTCCAGAAAAGTGAATTTTAACTAAAAACTAATAAAAATATACTAAAAACTAACTAAAACATACTGAAAACATACTAAAAACAATGCCAAAAAGCGTATAAATTATCCGCTCATCACAACACCAAACTTAAATTGTTGCTTGTCCCCAAGAAACTGAAAATCAAATAAGATAAAGAGAAGAGAATATGCAATGAATTCCAAAAACATCTATGAAGATCAGTATTAATTAGATGAGCGGGGCTTTTAGCTTTTTGCCTCTGAACAGTTTTGGCATCTCACTCTATCCTTTGAAATTCAGAATGATTGGCTTCTATAGGAACTCAGAATCCAGATAGTGTTATTCTTCCTATTTAAGTATGATGATTCTTGAACACATCTACTTTATGAGTCTTGGCCGTGGCCCAAAGCACTCTGTCTTCCAGTATTACCACCGGATACATACATGCCACAGACACATAATTGGGTGAACCTTTTCAGATTGTGACTCAGCTTTGCTAGAGTCCCCAATTAGAGGTGTCCAGGGTTCTTAAGCACACTCTTTTTGCTTTGGATCACAACTTTATTTCTTTCTTTTTCTTTCTTTTTCTCTTTCTCCTTTTTTTTCGTTTTTTTTTGTATTCACTGCTTTTTCTTGCTTCAAGAATCATTTTTATGATTTTTCAGATCCTCAGTAACATGTCTCCTTTTTCATAATTCTTTCAAGAGCCAATATTCATGAACAACAAATTCAAAAGACATATGCACTGTTTAAGCATACATTCTGAAACAAAAGTATTGCCACCACATCAAAATAATTAATCTGTTATAAAATTCAAAATTCATGCAATTCTTCTCTTTTTCAATTAAGAACATTTTTCATTTAAGAAAGGTGATGGACTCATAGGACATTCATAACTTCAAGGCATAGACACTAAGACACTAATGATCACAAGACACAAACATAGATAAACATAAGCATGATTTTTTGAAAAACAGGAAAATAAAGAACAAGGAAATTAAAGAACGGGTCCACCTTAGTGATGGCGGCTTGTTCTTCCTCTTGAAGATCTTATGGAGTGCTTGAGCTCCTCAATGTCTCTTCCTTGCCTTTGTTGCTCCGCTCTCATGATTCTTTGATCTTCTCTAATTTCATGGAGGAGGATGGAATGTTCTTGGTGCTCCACCCTTAGTTGTTCCATGTTGGAACTCAATTCTCCTAGGGAGGTGTTGATTTGCTCCCAATAGTTTTGTGGAGGAAAGTGCATCCCTTGAGGAATCTCAGGGATTTCATGATGAGTGGGATCTCTTGTTTGCTCCATCTTTTTCTTAGTGATGGGCTTGTCCTCATCAATAGGGATGTCTCCCTCTATGTCAACTCCAACTGAATAACAGAGGTGACAAATGAGATGAGGAAAGGCTAACCTTGCCAAGGTAGAGGACTTGTCCGCCACCTTATAAAGTTCTTGAGCTATAACCTCATGAACTTCTACTTCTTCTCCAATCATGATGCTATGAATCATGATAGCCCGGTCTAGAGTAACTTCAGACCGGTTGCTAGTGGGAATGATTGAGCGTTGGATAAACTCCAACCATCCCCTAGCTACGGGCTTGAGGTCATGCCTTCTCAATTGAACCGGCTTCCCTCTTGAATCTCTCTTCCATTGGGCGCCCTCTTCACAAATGATTGTGAGGACTTGGTCCAACCTTTGATCAAAGTTGACCCCTTCTTTATGGCCACAACTTCATAGAAGTTGTCTTGATGCACCCTTGAGATGAATCTCTCCATCTCCAATGACTCGGAGGTGGAAGCTTTTGCCTTCCTTTTCCTCTTTCTAGAGGTTTCTCCGGCCTTGGATGCCATAAATGGTTATGGAAAAATAAAAAGCAATGCTTTTACCACACCAAACTTAAAAGGTTGCTCGTCCTCGAGCAAAAGAAGAAAGAAGAGAGTAGAAGAAGAAGAAATAGAGGAGATGGAGATGGCTTTGTGGTTCGGCCAAATGGGGAGAAGTAGTGTTTAGGGTGTGTGAAAATGAGGGGGTGAAGATGGGTTTATATAGGGGTGGAGAGAGGGGTAGGGTTCGGCTATGGGAGGGTGGGTTTGGGAGGGAAAGTGGTTTAAATTTGAATGGTGAGGTAGGTGGGGTTTTATGAAGGATGGATGTGAGTGGTGAAGAGAAAGATGGGATTTGATAGGTGAGGGGTTTTTGGGGAAGAGGTGTTGTGGTGATTGGTAAATGGGTGAAGAAGAAGAAAGAGGGTGGTGGGGTAGGTGGGGATCCTGTGGGGTCCACAGATCTTGAGGTGTCAAGGAAAAGTCATCCCTGCACCAAGTGGCGAGCAAAAATGCTCTCTATGCCAATTCTGGCGTTAAACGCCGGGCTGGTGCCCATTTCTGGTATTTAACGCCAACTTCTTGCCCCTTCCTGGCGTTTAACGCCAGTCTGGTGCCCCTTTCTGGCGTTTAACGCCCAGAATGGTGCCAGACTGGGCGTTAAACACCCATTTGCTAGCTTCACTGGCGTTTAAACGCCAGCAAGGTCTCCTCCAGGGTGTGCTATTTTTCTTTCTGTTTTTCATTCTGTTTTTGCTTTTTCAATTGATTTTTTGACTTCTCATGATCATCAACCTACAGAAAACATAAAATAACAAAGGAAAATAGATAAAATATAATATTGGGTTGCCTCCCAACAAGCGCTTCTTTAATGTCAGTAGCTTGACAGAGGGCTCTCATGGAGTCTCACAGATACTCAGAGCAATGTTGGAACCTCCCAACACCAAACTTAGAGTTTGAATGTGGGGTTTCAACACCAAACATAGAAGTTGGTTGTGGCCTCCCAACACCAAACTTAGAGTTTGACTGTGGGGGCTCTGTTTGGCTCTGTTTTGAGAGAAGCTCTTCATGCTTCCTCTCCATGGTGACAGAGGGATATCCTTGAGCATTAAACACAAAGGATTCTTCATTCACTTGAATGATCAATTCTCCTCTGTCCACATCAATCACAGCCTTTGTTGTGGCTAGGAAGGGTTTGCCAAGGATGATGGATTCATCCATGCACTTCCCAGTCTCTAGGACTATAAAATCAGCAGGGATGTAATGGTCTTCAATCTTCACCAGAACATCCTCTACAAGTCCATAAGCTTATTTTCTTGAATTGTCTGCCATCTCTAGTGAGATTCTTGTAGCTTGCACCTCAAAGATCCCTAGCTTCTCCATTACAGAGAGAGGCATGAGGTTTACACTTGACCCTAGGTCACACAGAGCCTTCTTAAAGGTCATGGTGCCTATGGTACAAGGTATTGAAAACTTCCCAGGATCTTTGTCTCTTTTGAGGTAATTTCTGCCTAGACAAGTCATCCAGTTCTTTGGTGAGCAAAGGAGGTTTATTCTCCCAAGTCTCATTACCAAATAACTTGTCATTTAGCTTCATGATTGCTCCAAGGTATTTAGCAACTTGCTCTTCAGTGACATACTCATCCTCTTCAGAGGAAGAATACTCATCATCAGAGCTCATGAATGGCAGAAGTAAATCCAATGGAATCTCTATGGTCTCAGTGTGAGCCTCAGATTCCCATGGTTCCTCATTAGGGAACTCATTGGAGGCCAGTGGACATCCATTGAGGTCTTCCTCAGTGGTGCTCACTGCCTCTTCATCCTCTCCAAGTTCGGCCATGTTGATGGCCTTACATTCTCCTTTTGGATTCTCTTCTGTATTGCTTGGAAGAGTACTAGGAGGGAGTTCAATAATTTTCTTGCTCAGCTGTCCCACTTGTGCCTCCAAATTCCTAATGGAGGACCTTGTTTCAGTCATGAAACTTTGAGTGGTTTTGATTAGATCAGAGACCATGGTTGCTAAGTCAGAGTGGCTCTGCTTAGAATTCTCTGTCTGTTGCTGAGAAGATGATGGAAAAGGCTTGCCATTACTAAACCTATTTCTTCCACCATTATTGTTGTTGAAACCTTGTTGAGGTCTCTGTTGATCCTTCCATGAGAAATTTGGATGATTTCTCCATGAAGAATTATAGGTGTTTTTATAGGATTCTCCCATGTAATTCACCTCTTCCATTGAAGGGTTCTCAGGATCATGAGCTTCTTCTTCAGATGAAGCATCCTTAGTACTGCCTGGTGCAACTTACATTCCAGACAGACTTTGAGAAATCAAATTGACTTGCTGAGTCAATATCTTGTTCTGAGCCAATATGGCATTCAGAGTATCAATCTCAAGAACTTCTTTCTTCTGAATTGTCCCATTGTTCACAGGATTCCTTTCAGAAGTGTACATGAATTGGTTATTTGCAACCATTTCAATTAGTTCTTGAGCTTTTGTAGGCGTCTTCTTCAGATGAAGAGATCCTCCAGCAGAGCTATCCAAAGACACCTTGGACAGTTCAGACAGACCATCATAGAAAATACCTATGATGCTCCATTCAGAAAGCATATCAGAGGGGCACTTTCTGATCAATTGTTTGTATCTTTCCCAAGCTTCATAGAGGGATTCTCCTTCCTTCTGTTTGAATGTTTGGACTTCCACTCTAAGCTTACTCAATTTTTGAGGTGGAAAGAACTTTGCCAAGAAGGCATTGACTAGCTTTTCCCAAGAGTTCAGGCTTTCTTTAGGTTGTAAGTCCAGCCATATTCTAGCTATGTCTCTTACAGCAAAAGGGAATAGCATAAGTCTGTAGATCTCAGGGTAAACCCCATTAGTCTTGACAGTGTCACAGATTTGCAAGAATTCAGCTAAAAACTGATGAGGATCTTCCAATGGAAGTCCGTGGAACTTGCAATTCTGTTGTATTAGAGAAACTAATTGAGGCTTAAGCTCAAAGTTGTTTGCTCCAATGGCAGGGATAGAGATGCTTCTCCCATAGAAGTCGGGAGTAGGTGCAGTAAAGTCAACCAGCACATTCCTTGCATTGTTGGCATTGTTGTTGTTTTCGGCTGCCATGGGTTCTTCTTCTTTGAAAATATCTGTTAGGTCCTCTACAGAGAGTTGTGCCTTAGCTTCTCTTAGCTTTCGCTTCAAGGTCCTTTCAGGTTCAGGGTCAGCCTCAACAAGAATGCTTTTGTCTTTGCTCCTGCTCATATGAAAGAGAAGAGAACAAGAAAATATGGAATCCTCTATGTCACAGTATAGAGATTCCTTGAGATGTCAGAAGAAAAGAAAAATAGAAGGAAGAAGTAGAAGAATTCGAACTTATCAAAAGAGATGGAGTTCGAATTGTTCATTGAGGAATAGTGTTAATCCATAAATAGAAGTATGTGAGAAGAGGGGAAGAAATTTTCGAAAATTAAGTAAAAGATTTTAAAAACATTTTGAAAAAAAAACTTATTGATTTTTGAAAACCAAGAGTGGAGAAGAAATCAAGTGATTTTTGAAAAAGATTTTGAAATTAGAAATAAAAAAGATATGATTGAAAACTATTTTGAAAAAGATGTGATTAAAAAGATATGATTGAAAAGTTATGGTTTTAAAAAGATGTGATTGAAAAGATATGATTTGAAAAACAATTTAAAAAGATTTGATTTAAAAAATTAATGACTTGGCTAACAAGGAAAGATATGATTCAAACATTAAACCTTTCTCAACAGAAAAGGCAATATACTTGAAATGTTGAATCAAATCATTAATTGTTAGCAAGTATCTTTGAAAATGGAAAGAAATTGATTTTGAAAAAGATATGATTGAAAAGATATGATTTGAAAAAGATTTGATTTTGAAAAAAATTTTGAAAACTTGAAAAAAAATCTGAATTGAAAACAGAATCTTCCCTCTTGTGCCATCCTGGCGTTAAACGCCCAGAATGGTGCACATTCTGGCATTTAACGCCCAAAGCACTACCCTTTTGGGCGTTAAACGCCCAGCCAGGCACCCTGGCTGGCGTTTAAACGCCAGTCTGCCTTCTTCACTGGGCATTTTGAATGCCCAGCCTTTTTCTGTGTAATTCCTCTGCTGTATGTTCTGAATCTTCAATTCTCTGTATTATTAACTTGAAAAGACACAAATTAAAAATGTTTTTGGATTTTTAATAATGAGGAATAATCAAAATGCAACTAAAATCAAATAACAATGCATGCAAGACACCAAACTTAGCAGTTTGTATATTACTGACACTAACAAATGAGAATGCATATGAGAAACAACAAAACACTCAAGTCAAGAGAATTCAAAGATCAGAGCAAGGAAATCATCAAGAACAACTTGAAGATTAATGAAGACACATGCATGAATGCAAGAAGAACAGAAACATGCAATTGACACCAAACTTAAAATGAGACTCTAGACTCAACAAGAAACATACAATATTTTTGGTTTTTATGATTTTGTAATTTTTTTGGATTTTTCGAAAATTAAGTGGAAAAGAAAATAAAGATATCAAAATTCTTAATGAGAATTCCAGGAATCATGCAATGTTAGTCTAAAGCTTCAGTCTAAAGGAATTAGACATGGCTGGCCAAGCTTCAGCAGGACATTACATTCAAGAGCTAAATTGATGAGAATCAATCAGCTTTGGTGATGATATGAACATCACCTTGAAACACTAGAATTTATTCTTAAGAACTCTGAAGAAAAATACCTAATCTAAGCAACAAGATGAACCGTCAGTTGCCCAAACTCAACAATCCCCGGCAACGGCGCCAAAAACTCGGTGCACGAAATTGTGATCACTACTTTTCACAACTCAAATAATCCCCGGTAATGAATCCAAAAACTTGGTGCTCAATACCATGGTATAAACACAACTTCGCACAACTAACTAGCAAGTGCACTGGGTCGTCCAAGTAATAAACCTTACGCGAGTAAGGGTCGATCCCACGGAGATTGTTGGTATGAAGCAAGCTATGGTCACCTTGTAAATCTTAGTCAGGCAGATTCAAATGGTTATGGATGATATATGAATAAAGCATAAAGATAGAGATACTTATGTAATTCATTGGTGAGAACTTCAGATAAGCGAATGAAGATGCTTTGTCCCTTCCGTCTCTCTACTTTCCTACTGTCTTCATCCAATCCTTCTTACTCCTTTCCATGGCAAGCTGTATGTTGGGCATCACCGTTGTCAGTGGCTACAATCTCGTCCTCTCAGTGAAAATGTTCAACGCACCCTGTCACGGCACGGCTAATCATCTGTCGGTTCTCAATCAGGTTGGAATAGAATCCATTGATTCTTTTGCGTCTGTCACTAACGCCCAGCCTTCAGGAGTTTGAAGCTCGTCACAGTCATTCAATCATTGAATCCTACTCAGAATACCACAGACAAGGTTTAAACCTTCCGGATTCTCTTGAATGCCGCCATCAATTCTAGCTTATACCACGAAGATTCCGGTTAAAGAATCTAAGAGATAAACATTCAAGCCTTGTTTGCTTGTAGAACAGGAGTGGTTGTCAGGCACGCGTTCATAAGTGAGAATGATGATGAGCGTCACATAATCATCACATTCATCAAGTTCTTGAGAGCGAATGAATATCTTGGAATAAGAACAAGCTGAAAGAATGAAACAGTAGTTTGCATTTACTCGAGGTACAGCAGAGCTCCACACCTTAATCTATGGCGTGTAGAAACTCCACCGTTGAAAATACATAAGAACAAGGTCTAGGCATGGCCGAATGGCCAGCCTCCCAATGATCTAAGATAGCATAAAACTACTCAAAGATAGCTACCAAGATGAAAATACAATAGCAAAAGGTCCTATTTATAAAGAACTAGTAGCCTAAGGTTTACAGAAATGAGTAAATGACAGAAAAATCCACTTCCGGGCCCACTTGGTGTGTGCTTGGGCTGAGCATTGAAGCATTTTCATGTAGAGACTCTTCTTGGAGTTAAACGCCAGCTTTTGTGCCAGTTTGGGCGTTTAACTCCCATTCTTGTGCCAGTTCCGGCGTTTAACGCCGGGCATTCTTAAGCTGATTTGGAACACCGGTTTGGGCCATCAAATCTCAGGCAAAGTATGGACTATTATACATTGCTGGAAAGCCCAGGATGTCTACTTTCCAATGCCGTTGAGAGCGCGCCAATTGGGCTTCTGTAGCTCCAGAAAATCCACTTTGAGTTCAGGGAGGTCAGAATCCAACAGCATCTGCAGTCCTTTTCAGTCTCTGAATCAGATTTTTGCTCAGGTCCCTCAATTTCAGCCAGAAAATATCTGAAATCACAGAAAAACACACAAACTCATAGTAAAGTCCAGAAAAGTGAATTTTAACTAAAAACTAATAAAAATATACTAAAAACTAACTAAAACATACTGAAAACATACTAAAAACAATGCCAAAAAGCGTATAAATTATCCGCTCATCATATATCGTAACGGCAAATCAACTCCCTTTTCATGAACTTGGTCACCACACTTTGTGTAATGTTAGAATAAGAAGCAACTTCCACCTATTTTGTAAAGTAATCAATGGTCATTAAGATGAATCGATGCTTGTTTGAAGCCTTTGGTTCAATGGACCAATGACATCCATGCCCCCACATAGAAAATGGTCATGGCGTAGTCAAAACATTTAGAGGTCCAGGTGGTACATGAATTTTATCACCATAAATTTGACATTCATGACACCGTTTCACATGGTTGAAGTAATCCTCTTCTATAGTCATCTAATAGTATCTGGCTCTGAGTATTTTTCTTGCCATCGCATGTCCATTTGCATGAGTTCTAAAAGTATCTTTATGCACTTCTTTAATGATTTTTTCAGCCTCTTTGGCATCTACACATTTGAGTAGAACTGTATGATAATTTCTCTTGTAAAGAACATTTCCATTAAGAAAGAAGCTCATGACTAATCTCCTTAAAATTCTTTTGTCATTTTCAGATGCACCTAAAGGGTATTTTTATTCTTGAAGGTAACATTTGATGTCGTAATACCAGGGCTTTCTATCTGGCTCTGATTCCACTATGTGGGAATGTGTAGGCTGATTATGGACTCTCACTTTTATGAGTAGTGCATTCCTATCATCACTTATTTTGAACATTGAGGATAACGTGGCCAAAGCATCAGCCAAATAATTGTCTTCGCGTGATACATGACCAAAGACAATCTCATCAAAACCCTCAATTAATTCTTCGATATAATCATGATATGGTATCGATTTGACATCATGAGTTTCCCATTCATGTAACACCTTTATTTTTAAAACCTCATGATTGTACTAAAAGTTTAGGGGTTACTTACCTTTAATCCTTTAATTTGATACTATATTTATTTAATATTGAGCCTTCGCGAATATAAACCGAATCTTTAATTATGAAAGCGAAATGTCTTTACTTTAAAATCACACAGTCGCATATCATATTTACATAATAATAAGTACATAGACTATCCAAAACTTCTTAATATACAAGTTCTGCCCCTCTAAAATCTCAAAATGACAAATGACGAGGGGTAAAATAAAGTCTAAGATGAAAAAGAAATTCTGTAGGGGAGTGAGAATATCATCCTCGAAAGGGTTCTCAGTAGAAGGTTTCAGAATTGTTATAAGAGGATATTTAAAAGAAAATTATTTTTCAATTGCAGTGATTATCGCTCGTCTTATGAATCTTTTAAAAAAAATAACTGTTAATCATCCAAAACCTTTTTAAAGAAATACTATTTAATTTTTCAGAAATCCAAAACCCTTCTTTCCTTATAAGGAAATCTCAATTAGTTTGCTAAACTATATGAATGACCAACATGTTCCAAGCATAGGTTCATTACGTCTAACCTGAACCAGCTTGATTTTTTATACTTTCCTAATACCTCAATCAGAAATCAATCACAGCCTTCAACCCATCACATAATCAATCAACACAGTCATCATCTCATCACCAATAATCTCAAAAGTACCACATTAGAACAAACACAACCAAAACAGACAAGGAAAGCACAAGTATAGATAGCAGTTACAGCGAATAGCTCAGATAGCAGTTAATAACAGTTTAGCAATTAGGCAAACCGAAACAAATTCAAACTCAAGCAAAACATACAAATGCATATGATGAATGCCTATCCTATAGCTAATGAGCTCATTTGTCGGTTATATAGCCAAACCCAATATGTCCGGTAGCTAACCTGGACATTGTCTCTATGTTGCGCATTAATATTATTAGAGGCAATATGTGCCCTATCACCAATAGAGGGATTATGTTGTAACACCCTAATTACCCTAAGCCTTTCTTCTAGCCATAAAGCAAAGGTTAATCAGAGGTTACGACAATCCTAACGCTTATACATAAAATGTAAAGAAAGAATTAATATAATCTAGAAGTCCGATAAAGGATATAGCTCAAAAACGGGATTTCAAAAGCGCAAAACGTACTAACAAAGCTAATAGCTTAAGGCACAAGAAACACATATAAGATAATAAAAGAAAAATATATAATATTATACGAAACTAGCCATGGCTCACAGAGTTTAAGCTGGCTAGCCATATATAGACCATACAAGAAACCAGACAGTAAAAACAGTTTATAAAAGTTTTGTGCTATCGAATACAAGCCTCTAGGCCAAAACAAACAAAAGTGAGAGACATGTACAAAATAAACCAAAAAAGACTCCAAAAAGGTATCCGGATCCTCCGCTTCTATCACCAACCAAACAACTCACTGAGGTGGGTTACAAATTGCATTTGAAAAACACAACAGAAATATGGTCTGAGAACCGGAGGTTCTCAGTATGGTAACAGTGCCCAGTGATGTAGGATATAAGACCTCAGGACGCCAGAGGCAATCCTAGAACTTCATATCCATCACAGATTTATCTTAAAACATACTAAAACAATAAAGCATAACTTAAACCATAATACAATAAAAGGGTAATCTATCTTAGGGGATTTCTAATCTAACCAAACACCGCTGTCCCACAGCCTTCACTAACCTATTCTATATGCGATCTCATCGCCACCACCTTCTGAACCTCCTCAATCTCAATAGAAATCACAATTAATTACAATGCAAGTAAAACACAAGTAGAAGCATATAAGGCAAGTAACTCAAGTAAGCAAATAGGCATGTTATTCAATTAGGCATACAATTACAAGTCGGCAAAGCATACACACAGATAGAAAATACACATGATGAATGTCTGTCCTATTGTCCGTGATATCACATGTCGGTTATTGTATCAAACCCGACAGAAAATCCGTTCGACAACTCCTAGATTAGTCTCTCTATTGCGCATAAGGAGGAATAATTCTGAGGGATGAGTGCCCTACCACCTTCTCCTTTTAGAGGGATGATTGAGAATTCCAGCTTCAACTCTCACATCCGTATGTAGACTACCACAGCCCCAACGATGGATAACAAAACATATCATAATCATAGATTCACTCTCAGAGGCCAGTGCTCAAAGCACCCTTCCACTCATACTCACTCCATCAACCATAATCATCCATTTCCAAGTTCTCATCACAACCATCATTAATTCATAACTTTTCACTCCAAACTCACTAGTTCATCAACTTTTCAATTCACAAACTATTCTTCACTCGCACTCCTTCAAACCCATGCTCAGTACACCAGAAACCTAAGCCTCCGTTCTCTAACTTTTCGAAACAATACCAAATCAAATTCCTTAGGTCCTATCCCATGTTCAAATATCCAAAACTAGGCCCAAGAGTCTTAAAATGGTGTTATAGAATCTTACAACCTTGTTGGAAAGGTGGAATAGATGAAAACAAAGTTAAAATTTGAGAAATATGGCGTTTGCGTACGCACAGGGGTGTGCGTGTGCACGCCCAGAAGAGTTTTCAAAAGTGTGCGTACATATAGAGCTGTGCGTACGCACAGGTGTCAAATTTGTTAATGTCTATTCGCTCGCACAATCTATGCCAACGCCTCCAACAGACTAGCCTTCCCAACGTGTGCGTGCGCACAGGTCTGTGCATACGCACAGGTTGCATGTTCTCATTGGTGTGTGCACACACAAGTTGTGCTAGCACTGCAAGCAGATTGCCTGCCTCTGTGTGTGTGGACGCACAGGTTTGTGTGTGCACACAGGTTGAAAATTTCACAGAGGTGTGCGTACGCATAAGGCTGTGTGTGCGCACATACCAGAAATCACAAAATTTTGCAACTTTGCAGAATTTCAAATTTTTAACACCAACTTTGAATGATCATAACTTCCTCTACAAAATTTCAAATTTTGCAAACTTTATATTGATTTAAAGGGTTTTCAATGAAATTTAGTTCTAAACAAATTTCAACTAATTTTGAAAAGTGAGGCAAAAGTTATGATCAGACAAAGTTCACCAAAACCAACTTTTACCAACCACATCCACCCAAAATCATACCAAACTACCAATTACAACACAATCTACCCTTTTTGGGTCACCATCCATCATTCCCACCACTTTTTCCATCACACTTAATCATTATCCATCTCAATCATCAAACATATAACTTCTCAAACAATTTCTCACCAATACATATACTAATCATCATTCTATCATCAATTTCAATTATCAATCTCTCATGTCCAACTACCAATATCAATGTAGCCATTTATCAACCATTCCGAATCATCAATTAACATCCCAACAACCTCAACATCACATATAATATATCAAACCACCTTTCAATCCACACATTCATTCATCCTCATCATATCAATATTAGTCATCATCATTAAACTCAAAAATTCCTCAACCCATTATAAATCATCATACATCAACATTCAACACCCAACAATCATTAATTCATCATAAATCATCACATACCATCATTCAGCAACTCAACAACCATTCAAATCCAAACCTATCCTATGGGTTACTAGCCTAAGAGTCCATGAATATTATATACTATATAGATGAAACCGAAACCATACCTTGGCCGATTTCCAATATGAACCAAAACCCCAAAAGAGAACAAGTTGAGCTTTCAACCACAAGCAAGCCTTCAAAAGGACTCCAACAAGCACCAACAAGCTCCAAAAGCTCCCAAACTCACAACAAGCAAGCTATATACACACAAATCATCACTAACCAATCTAGGGCTCAACATAATCATAAAATAACAAGGATTTCAAGTGCTCTTACCTTGTCCAACAGTTTTGGAAGCCAAAACCACAAGCAATCAAGTGCTAAAGTGTACCTAAACACCCAAATCACAAGATTTCACTCAAAACCAAACCCTAAAACTCGAATTTCACAAGGGCACAAAAAATGGGCAGGGAAAATCGAGAGAGTTACCACAAAGCTTGAATATAAATTACGGGCTTGGCAAGAGCTTCGCGTAGCCACTGACGGCACGCGAATTGGAGCACCGTAGCTCAAGATATGATGAAAAGAGTGAGGAGGTGAATAGTGTTTCTTCTCTCTTCTCCCCTCTCCTTCTTGCAGCTGGTGTGTGTGTGTTTATGGGTGTGTTGGGTGGAATGGGTTCATTAATGAACCCTTATATATGTTGGATTTGGGCCCAACTTGGGCCTAGTCCAACCTGCTAGCGTTTTTAGCCCGTTCGGCCCAACTTTGGGCAAAACCTTTAACATTAACACCCGGTTTTTCATTTCTAATATGTTTCCAGGGTTTTCGACCGTTTTCACTTTTTCTCGCGCAGTATCGGGCAGACTTAAACCGGTTCAACTGTCGGTTCGCAGTTTTTCATGGTTTTTTGCAGAAAACACATTTTCTGACTCAGAAAGACCTACTGAGTCCAAAAATCATATTTAAATCCCCAAATTCTCATTCCAACTTTTCGGAACTTAATTGGGGCATTTAAATTATTTTATTTCGTGAAAACTCCAGTTCTTACATCCTCCCCTCCTTAAAAAGATTTTTGCCCTCGAAAATCCGAATCACGTGATGTAATATATATATATATATATATATATATATATATATATATATATATATATATATATATATATATATATATATACCAGATGGCCCGAAGTGGATCAAGGAGGGAAAGGGGAAGAAGGATGAAAAGTTAGCGTCAGTATGAATGCAGTATGATATATGCAAGAACAGGGAAGTAAATATGAAGTTAGATGCGGCGGTAGTCCGCACGCATATGCAGGTTAGTTATGTAGTTAGATGTGGCGGTAGTCCGCACGCATATATGCAATTGCAGAAATGTAAATATGGAAACACTAAAATGAAGGACTGAATAAAAGATTTTTATTGAATATATTGAAAAGGGAGAAGAGGGAAGAAGAGCTGGAGAGCTTACAAGGGGAACTCTCAGAGCGTCTCTCACTAACTTCTCTCTATGTTTTTCTAAAATGAAAAGGGTGCCTTACAATGAAAGCGTGGCCTCCTTTTATAGTTGAGAAAATTACTGTTTCTATAGTGCAGGTTATGTTAACCGGTACTATTGCTACAGTACAAGTTGATACATTTGTTTTTTGCAATTTTGGCTTAAGATCTATTCTTCTCCTAGATTGATTCCAAAGCAATCGTCTTCATTTTGATTGTAATCACTTGATGATTCTTCCGAGGGAGTAGGATCATCTTTGTGTTTTTTGTCTTCATCAATCATCTGCATGATTTGTTGAAGGTGTCTTGCTAAGGTTTCTTTTGATTGGGCCCCTGCAAGGGCGGCTGCAATTTGGGCTTTCTGGTTGAGGAATACTGATTCTTCATGGTTGAATGGTTTGGTGAACTTGGGGTGCTCTTTGAACCAATTTCGAACTTTATCTGGATGGGCCATGGCGGCATCAAACTGAGACCACCATTTTACATAGGCATTCCTTTGAAGCATAGGTGGTGCCTTTGGATGTTCTTGTTTGCCATACCTGTATTGCCATGAGAATACCCAGGCCAGGGAGAAAATAGAGAAAAATTGAAGATCTGCAGGAATGCTTGTTTCCTGTTGGTCAAACTTTTTGGTGAACATTTTGAACCCCTCGTCGGTAGGTGGGGGCAAGATTTCTGGTAGAGGACCAAAGTAATCCCACCATTGGGAGAACCAATTTGGGAATTGATAAATGGTATTTTTCTTGAAATAAATGAGCCAAGAATGTCTATTCTGATTATTTTGTAACCAAAATACTCTTGTCCAGGCATCCACATAATCCCAATAAGAATATCCTATCGGGTCATAAGGATTAGAGAATTTTTTAGTATTGTTTGGATTTTTACCAAATTGATTAGGGGTGAGTACTTTTAAAATTTGAATGGTTGAATGAGTTATGTTGGTGGCATCTTTAGGATCTTTGTAATGTTTTATTGAAACTGAATCTGAATCCACTAATATGAATTCATAAAACTGTCTGGTTTTGTTCAAGGCTGTTGGTCTAAAATGGAATCCTGGTGGAAAGACTTTAGGAATAACTTTAAAAGGTGATTTTTTCCAAAACTCGGGTTCTATTAGAAGGACAGATGAGAACTTATTTTTTGAAATGTATGTGGATGGTTGTTTTAATTGAGTGTTGACAGGCTGGGTTTGGTTTGATTGAGGTGGCATTGTTTGGGCAATTGTTTTTCCTTTTGGATCATTGCAAATGGTTTTTTGAGTTGCCATTTGTGAGATAAGTTTGGTGAGGTCTATTTCATCTTCATCTGAACTGTCACATATGTCAGCCCAGGATTTTTTATGGAGCTTTGTAAGGCCTGCATCTTGTAAGGCAAACAAGGTTTGGATTGGGAAGGCATAATCTGCCTTTGTTTGTTTGGCTGTTTGACTACTTGGGGGTTGAGTAGATGACTCAACTACATTTTTTGTGATCTGAGTAGATGACCCAGTCGGCTCTTGGGTTATAGGGGAAGGTTGTTGGGTAGATGACCCAGTTGGGGTACTTGACCCAGATCTCTTGGTCGGCCCAGGAAGGGCTAGGCGAATACCTCTGCCTCTTACTGAGGCTAATGTTGCCTTTTTAGGCATCTTTCCCTTGATTATCTCCCTGCAAATATTCACGTGTGAGAAAGTCAAGGAGAGAGTTTGAGTTACCCTTGATATGCTCAATGTCGAAATCAAAGACACTTAAAATTACTTGCCATCTGGCAAAAATTTGTTTTGATGCAAGATTTTTTACATCATTTTGTAACACATCTTTAGCTGATTTGCAATCAACTCGGACTAAAAATTTTTGATTGAGTAAGTCGGATTGAAATTTTGTGATGCATAAAACAATGGCTAAAATTTCTTTTTTGATTGTGGAATATTTTTGTTGAGTAAAATTCCAGTGTTTGGATGTAAATGCAATGATACATTCTTTATCATGCAGTTTTTGTTTTAAAATACCACCATATCCTAAATCTGATGCATCAGTTTCTACTATTTTGAATGCATGAGGAATGGGCAGATAAAGACATGGAAGATTGCGGACTTTGGTTTTAAGAAATCTGATAATATCCGAATGTTTGTCTGTCCAGGGTGGAGGATTTTTCTTAAGCCTATCATGGAGGGGCTTAAGGAGATTGTTCAGATTCGGGATGAAATCTGAAACATAATTGAGACATCCTAGGAACTTCTGGAGCTGAGGTTTATCGAGGATATAATCTGAAAACTTTTCTGCAAACAAAATTGATCTTTCAATAGGAGTTATTGTTCCTTGGAAAATTATGTGACCAAGAAATCGGATTTTTGTTTGAAAGAGAACAATTTTTGGTTTAGAAACTGCAAGACCATTTTTTTGGATGATGTACATAAAAGTTTTAACATGTTTGAAATGTTCATCCAGAGTCTGGGAAAAAATTAAGACATCATCAATATAAACGATTGCAAAGTTTGAATATGGGTTGAAAATATCATTCATGATTTTCTGAAATTCGGAAGGGGCATTTTTCAGACCAAAAGGCATTACATTCCATTCATATTGCCCAAATGGAACTGTAAAAGCTGTTTTATAACGGTCCGATTCAGTGATTTGGATTTGCCAAAAACCCGACTTCATATCAAATTTTGAAAAAATATTTGCTGAGTTTAACCTATTAAGCAAATCTTTTTTGTTTGGGATGGGGTAACGAATCCACTGTAAAGCTTGATTCAAAGGTTTGTAATTGATAACAAGCCTGGGAGTTCCTCTTTCTATCTCAGCTTGTTTATTAACATAAAAAGCAGAGCAAGACCAAGGACTTTTGCTAGGACGGATTAGTCTTTTATCCAAAAGATCTCTAATTTCTTGCTGACAATGCTGCAAAAGCTACTCATTCATTTGAATGGGACGGGCTTTTGTAAGGATTTTTGATTCTTTGAAATCCTTTTCATATGGAAGATCAACAATGTGTTCTTTCCTATCCCACAAGGCATGAGGCAAATCAAAACAAATAGATTTTTCAATTTGATTTAAAAGATTTTTTTATTTTTTCTTGAATCTTTGGTTGAGAAAGCTGTGATTCAAGGGTTTTAAAAGAAATTTCTTCTTTTAGAAAACAAATCTGTTTGGTTTTGGATTCAATTAGGTTTAGAGATCTTTGCTTTGGTGAGTCTAAGAACTCAAAGAAAGTTACTTGTCCTCCTACAAAAGAGTTAAGTCCAGGCCAATCTGCCAGATATGGAAACAAAAGATTTATGAAAGGCGTCCCCAAAACTACATCATTTTTTATATCTTTTGCTATGATGAAATCTGTGGGAATACTGATATTTCCCTTTTCAATAAAAACATTGGTTATTTTAAAATTGATACTTAGCCTTTCACCCGTTATTGAACTAAGGCGTTCAGTAGTTTTTCCGAAATATTTTGTGGGGACCAAACCTTCCTTAATACAATTTGAATCTGCACCTGAATCAAAGAGTGCAATGGTGTCAAAAATAAAATTTTTAACGACAATTCGGACAGTAACACGATGTTTCATGAAGGAGAATACATTTATTATTCTCAAAATTTCTTTTACCTCATTGTCGTTAGAAATTTTATTTTCTTGTTCCTTAGAGCACTCAGTTTGGTTTAAAAGAGAACCAAGATCCTCATCACTAGATTCTTCTTCTTGTACCAATTGAGAGAGAATGAGATGATGATCATTTTGGTTTCTTTTGATTTCTTGGATTTCTCTCTTAAGGTTGTTAACCTCATTTTGGAGGTCCTGAATGGTTACGGGACGAATAACTTGTTTTTCTAATTTTTTGAAAATAGGTTTGACGTCATATTTGTTGTTAAGGACCAAACTTTTGGGTTTTTTCTCCTTTTGTAAAGATCTTTTTAGTTTCAAAAGAAAGTCTTTCTTTTGTTCTGGATTGTCAATAGCCTCGATAGCATCAAATAAGAGATCTTGATCTTTGGATAAAACATTAATTTGCTTGATATCTGAATCTGAGGATGACTCAACATCATCAACTTGGATATTGTTGATATTATTATCAGAAGATTCTGGTCCAGAGTTATCATCTGAACTCTCAATCATAAGATTATTAATCTGTTCCTCAATCTGAGGATCAAGGTTCAGATTATTAATCTTTCCTTTTAACCGACAATATTTGCTAACATGTCCTGGTTTTTTACATGTGTAACAAATAATGGGGTTTTTCTGGGGATACTTTTGGAAATTCTTTTGGAAACCTGTTTCATTTTTAGGTTTCTGAAAACCCTTTTTGAATCTTCTAAAATTCTTTTCAGGGTTAGGTTTAAAAACTTTTCGGTTGGAAGGTCTTTTAGATTTCCTTGGATGACAAGCAGGAAGACCAAATTGTTCACAGAAAGTTCCCAAATCGATACGATTTTGAGTTTTCTCACGAGCAAGTTGCCTTTGAATTTTATCATCTTGACAAATCTTTAGGGCAACCTTTTGGATAAAAGAAATGAGTTGGCCATAACTTAACTCATCATAGGGTATTATCCCGTCTGGAGTTAAGCTACGAATTTTGTCCCTTACTTTATCTCCAAGGGATTTGGGGAGTCTAGCAAGAAATTTTACTTTCCAGAAAGGTTGTTGACTGTCTTCTCTGGTATAAACCCTAGTAAGAAAGGTATCTTTATACCATCGAAAGTCAGACAAAGTTTTACATCTAAGATTGGAAAGCAATTTCGCAGAACGGTCTTTCCAAAGAGATGGATCACCAATGAAGTGGCTTGCTATGGTAAAAATTAAGGTATTGACAGCATCGGGGATAGGTTCCCCGTCGTCACTAATGATGGGTTCGTTCTGGTCATAGACTTTTATGGCAGAAAAGATTGAGTGTTTTTGGTTATCGGAAAGGTAGTTATCCCACCATCCCTTCAGTTGACCACTAAACCCGGAAACAATAACATTGGCTATAGCTTCTTCAGAGGTATCATGGGCTGCTTGATAGGCTGTTCCTACCATTGTCATATGCTGGAGCATACTCATGATATTATATTCCGTTTTGCCATCTATATTCCATTCATAGACATTATTGGCATTGAAGCTAACAAAACCTAGTTCTCTTTCTTCGAGAGCTAGATCTGGAGCGGATACACGATTATAACCATACATAGAGGGTTTAGTTAAACCCTTCCACTTGGTTAGGGAGTTGCTCAAAATGGGACTAATCTTGAGGGATGATTTACCAGAATCATCACTTTGCTAAGAGCAAGATTCATTGGATTCAAGTTCGAGGGCATTAATGGCTTTAGATGAGCGTGTTTGAATACGAGAAGTAGATTCACCAGAGTTTGTAGGAGTTTCAGGGATAGTAGTAAAACGATTCAAAAGTTGGTCAATCTTTTGAATAACTTCCGAATCACTAGATTGTTGTTTTAAAATGGAGGTTTTAAGATTTTGCTTAGCCTTGCTACTTATTTTGAAAGGTTTAAAAAGAGGTTTCTTAATACTTTTAGAAGTAGATGCTTCAGAAACATTTTTTAAGGAGAAAGTAGATCCTGAAGATGGAAGGTTGTCACCCAAGCATTGTAAAAATCTGTTGGTATAATTTGATTGTTCAATGAGATTTTTAATATCTTTAGGGGCGACAGCTTCATCCACATTCTTTGTTTTAAAGGGAGAGGCCATAACAGGATTATGTCCTTCCGTATTTGAAATAATAAAAGCTCCTTTTGGAGGAAACTCAGATCTAACTAAGTTCCCATATTTAACTTTCCAAGTTGAAATAACATTTGCTGAAAATGAAGTTTGTTTAGTTTTAAAAGGATACTCAATGTTGTTTTTTATGGAATAAGCATGAAACCATTCAAAAAAAGGAATATGCATTCTAACATCATTTAAAAATTTGTAATATTTTTCTTTGAATGTTGAGATTTGAGAAGCTGTATAAGTACGTAAATACCATTCTCTTTGGAGATCATACTCTTCAGAGTTAAGGTTTTTACGTAAGGCTTCTCTGTTTATAACAAATTCCGTGTTATTCATTTACCATTCAAAGAAGAATATGTTGGAGATTGATGGGATTGATGAGAAGATTCAACTTCAAATTCTACATCACCATCATCTTCTTGGTAAACTCCTTGAGAAATGCTAGAATTATTTTGTAATCCGGAAATATGTATTTCAGAATTGGCTGGTCTCGACATTTTTGAATACTGAGATTGGGAAGTTACTGAAAAAGATCTTCTTGCTGAAGCAAAATCATTAGATGTTCCTGCTTCAGATCTAGAGGAAAAAGAGTTTCGTCTATCAAAGAAAATCTCTACCTTCCCTGATTCATCTTGTTTTACTTCTCGTAAAAGAGGTGCTTGTCTAGGTTGCGTTGGAATGGCTCGGTCAATTGACCATGATTGAGGGAGGTCAATTTCATCCCATCTTATGAGCCGTGGGATCATGACGTTGGCCTTTGTCATGTCTATGACAAACAAAGTGGTTTCACGATCTTGGGACTTAAGAAGGACTCTAGAGTTGCAAGTGTTCATGACCTTGTATTGAATCCTATAAATTAAAGCGGCTGGAATTGAACCTTCTTTCATGTTAAGACCATGAATTCCAACGTTACCAACCCAACAAGTTGCCAAAGCATCTCGTTCACCACCATCCGACTGTGCCGTGTCGATGTTCTCTCTCGCCTTCCGCTGCATCACTCTGATTATCGTTACTAGGAATCCAAAAATTTTCCTTCACTCAAATACCGATTTTGTAATATTTTTCAAAATCTTTAAAACAAGTTCAATCTAAATGAGTCCATTATTAAAACCTTATAAAAAGAGTCAAAAACCTTTTATTTGTAAATCAATCACTTTGAAGCACGATTTCTCTAAATTCATTAAATCCTTTTCAATTCGTATCATTTGATCAAAAGTTATAGTTCTAGTTTCAAAACCAAATCATTCAAACCAGAGTTCCAAACCAAGTTTAAAAATCAATCTAGGCTTTAAAACTTTTTCAACACGAATGACGATAGTCTATACTATGAAGATAAGTTGAGGTCTGGCCATTGGCTTCGTAATTACCTCAACCCTGTTGTTGTGATCGATCCGCCTCATGTGCTCTTCGGTGTGGGCAATCTCTAACCAAATGTCCCAGTGAGCGACACTTGTAACATAGTTTCTTACCCAACTGGCATGGCCTATTCGGATGGTAGTTCCCACACTCCTGACATTTCATATCAGAGGAGTAAGCTCTTGACCGCTTCCCTTCACCATATTTCTTGAAGTTTTGTCCCCCTGGTCCAAGGTAATCATTGCGTTCTCTACTAGTATTTTCTCCATGAGTGTCCCTTGACGAGGCTACTGTCTTTGCGTATTCTTCAACCACTCTTGCCTTGTTCACCAGATCGGAGAAAATCTGAATCTCCGTAGGAGCCACAACAGTCATGATGTCGTCCTTCAAGCCCCTTTGATACTTGACACACTTCCAACTTTCATAGGTCTCCGGGGCACACCCTAAAGAACCTACAGAGTTCCTCAAATCAACTGGTGTAGTCCGCCACAGATAAAGAACCTTGCTTCAGCTGCATATGTTCCATCTCCTTTGCTTCCCTTGCAGACTCAGGAAAGTACTTCTTGTAGAAGGCCATCTGGAATACCTCCCAAGGAATATCGGCGTTCTGAAGCTGTAGTAAGCGGCATTCTGCTTGCCAACAATGCTAGGCCTCTTCCCGAAGCTGATAGGCAGCAAACTCCACATATTGGTTATTCGGGACATGCTGTGCTTGCAGCGCGTGTTTCGTAATTTGGAACCAGTTATCCACTTCCGTGGGATTATTTGATCCTCTGAAACTTGGCAGACGAACCTTGAGAAAAGTTGCCAAAGTCATCGGAGCACCTCCCATGTTATCTCCATTTCCCTCAGCATCATCATTCACATTTTTCTCACTATTTCCGTTTCCATTTCCTGCCGGTTGGCCTAACCTCTGCACAGCTTGCAAAGTCGCAGCACCATTCGCTTCCATGGTGTTCGTAAGATTCGTCATTGCCGCCATGAACTCGGCATGGTTATCGGCCGGTCGCTCACTCCTACTCTCTCGTGAACGTGTACGACCTCATCCGTGAGTGGCCATTAGGGTTCCTGTCTGCACCAAACAATCAATATCAAGGTGATCAGTCTCAATATCAAAAGCCTAGTGTTTCAATTATCCCAAATAGGCACTCCCAAACAAGCGTGTTATGCAATATCAAGTAGATAACCTAAATAGCATGAAAGAAAAATGACCCAGAGTATGCAATGAAGCACAATCAGTCCATCCCTCAGGCTCATAATGACGAACCGCTTTGATACCACTAATGTAACACCCTAATTACCCTAAGCCTTACCTCTAGCCGTAAAGCAAAGGTTAATCAGAGGTTACGACAATCTTAACGCTTATACATAAAATGTATAGAAAGAATTAATATAATCTAGAAGCCCGATGAAAGATATAGCTCAAAAATAGGATTTAAAAAGCGCGGGCACAAGAAACAGATATAAGATAATAAAACATAAATATATAATATTATATGAAACTAGCCAAGGCTCGCGGAGATTGAGCCGACTAGTCATATACAGACCATACAAGAAACTAGATGGTAAAAACAGCTCATACAAGTTTTGTGCTCTTGAATACAAGCCTCTAAGCCAAAACAAACAAAAGTGAGAGACATGTATAAAATAAACCAAAAAAGACTCCAAAAGGTATTCAGATCCTCCGCTTCTGTCACCAACCAAACAACTCACCGAGGTGGGTTGCGACCTACATCTGAAAAATCCAACAGAAATATGGTATGAGAACTTAAGGTTCTCAGTTTGGTAACAGTGCCCAGTGATGTAGGATATAAGATTCCGGGAAGCCTGAGGCAATCCTAGAACTTCATATCCATGACAGATTTATCTTATAGCATACTAAAACAATAAAGCATAACTTAAACCATAATACAATAAAAGGGTAATCTATCTTAGGGGATTTCTAATCTAACCAAACACTGTTGTCCCACAGCCTTCACCAACCTATCCTCCATGCGATTCCATCGTCACCACCTTCCGAACCTCCTCAATCCCAGAAGAAATCACAATTAATTACAACGCAAGTAAAACACAAGTAGAAGCATATAAGGCAAGTAACTCAAGTAAGCAAATAGGCACGTTATTCAATTAGGCATACAATTACAAGTCAGCAAAGCATACACACAGATAGAAAATGCACATGATAAATGTCTGTCCTATTGGCTGTGATATCACATGTCGGTTATTGTGCCAAACCCGACAGAAAATCCGGTCGACAACTCCCGGATTAGTCTCTCTATTGCGCATAAGGAGGAATAATTCCGAGGGATGAGTGCCCTACCACCTTCTCCTTTCAGAGGGAAATATTCCGAGGGAGTGTGCCCTACAACAAAACTTAATAGTGTTTCTTATAGAAAGAAGTATTTCGTTGTAAGCATAGATCCAAACCAACAAATAACTCTCACATCAAATTAAATTTGGTTATCACAAGTAACAAACCCCAAATAAGAATTCACCGAAGTATTTAAACTCCGGGTCATCTCACAAGGAATTGCAATGAAGTGCTCAATTATTGGCTATGAAGATGCAAGGGGGTTTGATTTTCAATGTGAAAGAAAATAAATGGCAAATAAAGTAAATGAACAATTAACTAATAAAAGAAAGGAAAAGATACTCTTGGCTAGACATAGGTAATTGAGATCACCATCCTTGTCTACAAACCATATATTGATAATTATGAGAGGCCAACCTATTAAGTCTACCTCCAAAAGCCTTAAGTACGTAATATCTACTCCTAGGCTTGAAGTACGTCAAATAGGCTTGATCACATCAATCCATAAGTCCCAACCTATCTACTAATTAGATTAGTAGTGGGTTGGTGTCAATGAGTATCAAATTGATCACCAAGGATTCTCAAATCACCAATTCATTGAGACCCAATGACTCAAGGTCACTCAATTCCCTTAGCCTAGGCCAAGAGCAAAGAAAGCTACTCAAAAACTAGAGGAAACATTCTATCAAACACCTATAGTAAAAGAAAAGTAAACATCACCAAATGCAAGAATTAACAAGATCCACAACCATCATGAGCAAGAAATCAATAATTGCAATGAAGATAAACATAAAAGAAACATGGAAACATAAAATTGCATTAGAAGAAATTAAGATCCAACAATGGTTCATGAACATAAAAGAGAGTAAAATAAGGAAATTAACAAGAGAAACTAAGAAGATTGAGACAATAGAACAATAAAATGTAAAGAGAATTAAACTAAAAACAAGAATTGAAAGATGAATTTGAGAGAGATTAACCTAACTTTACCCTAATTTCTATCCTAAATCTAGAGAGAGGAGAGAGCTTATCTCTCTAGAATTCTACCCTAAAACATGATGAAGACTAAACTATGACTACTTGGTTCATTCCCCCCTCAATCATTGGGTTCAATAGCATCAGAAATGAGTTTAATTGAGCCCAAAATGCTTCAGAAATCGCCCCCAACGAGTTGTTTAAAGTGGACCCACGCTGATCCATCGATACTTGCGTGTCATGTGCGCGTACACATCTTTAGACGTTAGACAACTATGATAAATTTTATATTATTTTGAAGCCCCGGATGTTAGCTTTCTAATTCATCTGAAACCGCCTCATTTGAATCTCTGTAGCTCAAGTTATGATCGATTGAGTGCGAAGAGGTCAGGATTGACAGCTTTACGGTTCCTTCATTTCTTCATGAGTTCTCCCACTTTGCATGCTTTTCCTTCATTCCTTCAATCCAATCTTTGCCTTCTAAACCTGAAATCACTTAATGAACATATCAAGGAATCGAATGGAATTAAAGTGAATTAATTTTAGCTATTTTAAGGCCTAAAAGGCATGTTTTCACACTTAAGCACAAATTTGGGGAGAATTAGAAAACCATGCTATTTCATTGAATAAATGTGAGAAAAGTTGATAAAACCCCCCAAATTAAGCATAAGATAAACCAAAAAATTGGGGTTTATCAAACCTCCCCACACTTAAACCAAGCATGTCCTCATGCTAAGAATAAAGAAGGACAAGAAAAGGGATATGAACATTTATTCAATGCAAATAAACTATATGCACACATCTATATGAATGCAACTAAATACAAAATGATTCTACCTACTTGATTAAAAGTAGATCAATCCCTCAAGAACACATATGCACATGTAGGGCTAAATAGTATGATGATTCATAAATCCTACCAATTCAAAATTGTAAAAATAAAGTTCAAATAGACTTGTAAGAAGAAAGCTCATGAAAGCCGGGAACAAGGAGTTGAGCATCGAACCCTCACCGGAAGTGTATCTGCTCTAGTCGCTCAACTGTATAGGGTTGATCACTCAATTCTCTTCTAATCATGCTTTCCATGATTTGTCTTTCATCTAACAATCAACAATTATTCAATGCATGCATACATTCATCATGAGGACTTATTCCTAGGTTGTAATGGGGCTAGGGTAAAGGTAGGGATGCATATGGTCAAGTGAGCTTGAAATTTGGATCTTTGATCAACTTAAACTTTCCACCTAACCTATGACCACCTATACAATTTATGTACTAACCTAACTACCCATTCTTCACTTTTTCACATACTCATGCATTCCCTTTAATTCACATTCCATATGCATTGATTTTTATTGTACTTTAATTTGGGACATTTTTTCCCCTTTTGATTTCTTTTTCTCTTTTTCTCTTTTTTATATATATATAATTTTTCATAAATGTATCAATGCATATGGTTTTACATATTTAATACATGAGTATGTACTCAATTCCCAAAATTTTGACAAAAATATAAAAATACCCTTTTATCCCAACCCAATGTTCCCAACTCTCCCAAACTTGAATGATAAGCACTTTCACCAGCCTAACCTAATCAAAGATCCAAACAAGGGACATTTATTATTTTTCACTTAAGGCTTGTAATGTGCTAAAATTAAGAACAAATGGGTTAAGCATAGGCTCAAAGTTGGCTAACAATGGGAGAAAAAAGGTAGGGCTATTTGGGTAAGTGAGATATTTGAAATCATGGCCTCAATCATATAAATGCATGTATACATGGAATAATGGATATATAGACTCAAACAAATCAAAGATTACAATCATAGAAATAGAACAATGCACACAAGAATAGAAAATAAGTGGTTATAAGATGTAACCACACATTTGGGCTCAAAATTCACATACTTGTGTTCTTAGCTCAAAAACCATATTCCAAAATACATTCTTCAAGCAAGTTTATCACAATTTTTTTTTTCAAATTGGTAAGGTGCCCTAAAAATAGTTTCTTGGAAAAGAATTCATCACCCTAACCAAGTTGTCCTAACATAAAAGAAATGACAGAATATATACAAACTATAACTAACATGCAACCTATCATGCAATGCAGCAACTAACTAACAAGGAAATTGGTGTTGAAAAAGTAAGTCGTTACCCATGGAGATCGGTCGGACGACCTCCACACACTTAAAAATTTGCACTATTCTCGATGCATGCAAAGAAGAGTAAGGTGGATGGGTTGCTACAACTTGTTGAACTTGTTCAAAAGGTTGTGCAGATGACTTGTTTGTTGCCCCAATTTAGATGCTTTTCCTTTCCCTCTTGGTGGCCATCCTAAAAGGAAAGAAAAAGAAATAAAATTAAGCCTACAACAAAGATATTAAAGCAAATAGAACATAGACGAGGGCTAATGCAAAATAAAAGTAGGGTTCTCACTACATGGTAGCTACAACATGTGAGTGGGAAAGCAATGTGAGCAAAGACATATTAACTAATACTTGATGCAAGAACAAAGTTGAAGCATGAATATCACTTAAGAGCATCAAGTTTAAATCGGAATTGACACAAATAAGATTAGTGGTAAGCATGAGAGCATTTGACCCTATCCTAACTCAATGGTAATGAAGCGTAAAAACAAATAATAACGAGTTAAGAAGGACTAAAGCACTAATCTTGTGTGTTTATCAAGTATCACAATTAATGCCAAACAAGTCACGAAGCACCAAGATTAGCCAAGAAATTCTCAACAATTAAGTAAAAGAATTCAACACCATTATTAAAATAAATAATTAGAAAGGAAATAAGAACAAGCAAGCAAAGTTAGAATGTAATAAAGGAAAATAAACAAATGCAACATATAAAAGAAAATAAAAATAAGAAAATGAGAAGTGAAAAATTAAAAAGGGAAAGTAAGAAAGTAAGAAAGAAGAAAAGAGAAAGAAGAAAGAAGAAAGAAAACAAGGCGGAAACAGGAGAAAACAGGGCGTGGAAGGCGACGCGTAAGCGTCGCTTACACGTGCGCGTGGGTGGTAGGGTAGACAAGCGACGCGGAGGCGTCATGCACGCATTTGCGTACATAGAGAGAATGTGAACCGACATGTCCGCGTGATGCACGCGTATGGTGCACGAAATTGCAATCACACTTTTGCAACTCCGCACAACTAACCAGCAAGTGCACTGGGTCGTCCAAGTAATACCTTGCGTGAGCAAGGGTCGATCCCACGGAGATTGTCGGCTTGAAGCAAGCTATGGTTATCTTGTAAATCTTAGTCAGGATATCAGAAATTATCAGGATTGATTGTGAAAAGCAAAAGAACATGAAATTGTTACTTGTTTTGCAGTAATGGAGAATAGGTTGAGGTTCGGAGATGCTCCATCTTCTGAATCTCTGCTTTCCTACTGTCTTCTTCATCAAACACGCAAGGCTCCTTCCATGGCAAGCTGTATGTAGGGTTTCACCGTTGTGAATGGCTACCTCCCATCCTCTCATTGGAAATGTTCAACGCACCCTGTCACGGCACGGCTATCCATCTGTCGGTTCTCAATCAGGCCGGAATAGAATCCAGTGATTCTTTTGCGTCTGTCACTAACGCCCCGCCTTCAGGAGTTTGAAGCACGTCACAGTCATTCAGTCATTGTATCCTACTCAGAATACCACAGACAAGGTTTAGACCTTCCGGATTCTCTTGAATGCCGCCATCAATTCTAGCTTATACCACGAAGATTCTGGTTAAGGAATCCAAGAGATATCTACTCAATCTAAGATAGAATAGAGGTGGTTGTCAGGCACATGTTCATAGTTGAGAATGATGATGAGTGTCACGGGTCATCACATTCATCCGGGTTAAGAACAAGTGATATCTTAGAATCAAAGCAAGCATGATTGAATAAGAAACAGTAGTAATTGCATTAATCCATCAAGACACAGCAGAGCTCCTCACCCCCAACCATGGGGTTTAGAGACTCATGCCGTGGAATGTACACAAAGAAACGTGTAAAAATGTTATGAGGTCATAAGGTACGGATACAATGTCAAAAGATCCTATTAATAGTAAACTAGTCACCTAAGGTTTTACAGAAATGAGTAAATGACAGAAAAATCCACTTCCGGGCCCACTTGGTGTGTGCTTGAGCTGAGCAATGAAGCAATTTCGTGTAGAGACCTTTTCTGGAGTTAAACGCCAGCTTCCATGCCAGTTTGGGCGTTTAACTCCAAGTTTTATGCCAGTTCCGGCGTTTAACGCTGGAATTTCTGAGGCCGGATTGCTACGCCAGTTTGGGCCATCAAATCTTGGGCAAAGTATGGACTATCATATATTGCTGGAAAGCCCAGGATGTCTACTTTTCAATGCCGTTGAGAGCGCGCCAATTGGGCTTCTGTAGCTCCAGAAAATCCACTTCGAGTGCAGGGAGGTCAGAATCCAACAGCATCTGCAGTCCTTTTCAGTCTCTGGATCAGATTTTTGCTCAGGACCCTCAATTTCAGCCAGAAAATACCTGAAATCACAGAAAAACACACAAACTCATAGTAAAGTCCAGAAAAGTGAATTTTAATTAAAAACTAATAAAAATATTCTAAAAACTAACTAAAAGATACTAAAAACATACTAAAAACAATGCCAAAAAGCGTACAAATTATCCGCTCATCACAACACCAAACTTAAATTGTTGCTTGTCCCCAAGCAACTGAAAATCAAAATAGGATAAAAAGAAGAGAATATACTATAGACTCCAAAATATCAAAGAAACATAGCTCCAATTAGATGAGCGGGACTAGTAGCTTTTTGCCTCCGAACAGTTTTGGCATCTCACTCTATCCTTTGAAGTTCAGAATGATTGGCATCTATAAGAACTCAGAACTCAGATATTGTTATTGATTCTCCTAGTTAAGTATATTGATTCTTGAACATAGCTAGTGTATGAGTCTTGGCTGTGGCCCAAAGCACTCTGTTTTCCAGTATTACCACCAGATACATACATGCCACAGACACATAATTGGGTGAACCTTTTTAGATTGTGACTCAGCTTTGCTAAAGTCCCCAATTAGAGGTGTCCAGGGTTCTTAAGCACACTCTTTTTGCTTTGGTTCACAACTTTATTTCTTTCCTTTTCTCTCTCTTTTTTTTTTTCGAAATTTTTTTTTTGTATTCACTGCTTTTTCTTGCTTCAAGAATCATTTTGATGATTTTTCAGATCCTCAATAACAGTTCTCCTTTTCCATCATTCTTTCAAGAGCCAACAATTTTAACATTCTTAAAACAACAAATTCAAGAGACATATGCACTGTTCAAGCATTCATTCAGAAAACAAAAAGTATTGTCACCACATCAAGCTAATTCAACTAGTTTCAAGGATAAATTTCGAAATCCTGTACTTCTTGTTCTTTTGTGATTAAAGCATTTTTCATTTAAGAGAGGTGATGGATTCATAGGACATTCATAACTTTAAGGCATAAATTTTATTAATTATGAACTAAGATAAAGACTCAAATATAGATATAAGATGAGACTAAAAAAAAAAATAGAAAACAAAACAAGAAAAACGAAAAAAATAGGCTCCTAATGATAGAGGTTTTCACAGAGTTAGGACTCAACAACCTTGATTTTGAGAAGTGGATGCTCCCTCAGCTTGAGAGGATAGCTTTTGGCGTTTCAGCTCTTGGATTTCACGCCCCTGCTTCTCTTGCTCCTTCCATTGACTTCTTGGTGATTAGATGTTCAATGGATATGAATTCATCTGCCTCCATCTTCACCCCAGCCTCTTTACAGAGCAAGGAGATCAAACTTGGGTAGGCCAGTTTGGTTACAGTGGAATTCTTATTTGCAATTGTGTAGATCTCACAGGCAATCACCTGATGGACCTCCACTTCTTTTCCAAGCATAATGCAATGAATCATCACTGCCCTCTTGATGGTGACCTCAGAACGATTGCTAGTGGGCAATATGGAGCGCCCAATGAAGTCTAGCCAACCTCTTGCAATTGGCTTGAGGTCTCCCCTCTTGAGTTGGTTTGGGACACCCTTTGAATTGGTTATCCATTTAGTCCCAGGGAGACATATGTCTTCTAGAACTTGATCCAACCCCTTATCTACTCTCACCATCCTCCTATTAAAGGAGTCAGGATCATCTTGCAGTTGAGGCAATTTAAAGATTTCTCTTATTTTGTCCAGATGGAAGTACATAACTTTCCCTCTGACCATGGTTCTGTAGGTATGGTAAGCGGTTCCAGTCATTCTCTGCTTATCTGTCAGCCACAGATTTGAGTAGAATTCCTGAATCATGTTCCTTCCAACCTTTGTCTCAGGATTGGTTAGAACTTCCCATCCTCTGTTTCGAATTTGCTCTTGGATCCCCGGGTATTCATCTTCTTTTAGATCAAATTTGACTTCCGGGATCACTGACCTCAGACCCATTATTTTGTGATAATGGTCTTCATGTTCTTTAGTTAAGAACTTCTCTTGATTCCAAAGATTCTTTGGATTATTCTCTTTCTTGCCTCTTAAATTGGTTTGTTTTCCCTTAGGAGCCATGATATTGATGAATCTTGGCTTAGTGATCACGGAAAAGCACACCAAACTTAGAGGTTTGCTTGTCCTCAAGCAAAAGAAAAGAGATAAGAGAGGGGGAGGAAGAGGAACTTCGAATGGTGTGGTTGGAAGAGGGGGAACAAACGTGTATTTATAAGGTGGGGAGGGGAGTTTTCGAAAAAAAGAGGAATTTGAAAGGAGATTTGAGAAGATATGAAAAGAAATTGAGAAAAGGGTGAAATTTTTGAACAATGTTTGTAATTGATTTGAAATAAATTTGAAAAATGGTCTTGATTTTTGAAGATTTGAAAGTGAATGATGAATGATTGAAGTGTGATTTTGTAGAAAAGTATGGGTAAGAAAGGGAAAGTTTGAAAAAATTTGATTAGAAAACAAAATTGTGGTCCCCCCACCTTGCTGGCGTTAAACGCCCAGAATGGCACCCATTCTGGCGTTTAACGCCCATTTGTTGCCCCTTTTGGGCGTTTAACGCCCAGCCAGGTGCCCTGGCTGGCGTTAAACGCCAGAAAGTCTTTATTACTGGGCATTTTTCTGAACGCCCAGGATGCTGCACACCTGGCGTTAAACGCCCAGAATGGTGCCCATTCTGGCGTTTAACGCCCAAAATGGTACCATTACTGGCGTTAAACGCCCAGAATGGTACCCATTCTGGCGTTTAACGCCCAAAATGCCCCTTACTGGCGTTTTTTCGCCAGTAAGCTCATTTTCTCTGCTTTTTGAGCTGAATCCTTCTGTAACTCTGTGAATTCCTTCATTTTTGATACTTGTCTCTGTAAGAACAATTCATATAACTTCCTAATGACTGGGTTGCCTCCCAGCAAGCGCTTCTTTACTGTCTTTAGCTGGACTTTCACTGAGAATCACTCAAGTCTCAGTTTTGAGCGTTCCTGCTCAAAATTTCCTTCAAGGTAATGCTTGATTCTCTGTCCATTAACAATGAACTTTTTGTCAGAATCAACATCCTGAAGCTCAACATACCCATATGGTGAGACTCCTGTAATCACATACGGGCCCCTCCACCGGGATTTGAGTTTTCCTGGAAACAATTTGAGCCTAGAGTTAAAGAGCAGAACCTTTTGTCCTGGCTCAAAGACTCTGGTTGACAACTTCTTGTCATGCCATTTCTTTGCCTTTTCCTTATAAATTTTTGCATTTTCAAAGGCATTGAGTCTGAACTCCTCTAGCTCATTTAGCTGGAGCAATCTTTTTTCACCAGCTAACTGTGCATCCATGTTTAGGAATCTGGTTGCCCAGTAGGCTTTATGTTCCAGTTCCACAGGCAAATGACAGGCCTTCCCATACACCAGTTGGTATGGAGAGGTTCCTATAGGAGTCTTGAATGCTGTTCTGTATGCCCACAGAGCATCATCCAAGCTCTTTGCCCAATCCTTTCTTCGGGCTATCACAGTCCGTTCTAGGATTCTTTTTAGCTCTCTGTTAGAGACTTCAGCTTGCCCATTTGTCTGTGGATGATACGCAGTTGCCACTTTATGGCTAATTCCATATCTAACCATAGCAGAGTACAGCTGTTTGTTGCAGAAATGAGAGCCCCCATCACTGATTAGTACTCTGGGAACCCCAAATCTGCTGAAGATGTGTTTCTGGAGAAATTTGAGCACGGTCTTGGTATCATTAATGGGGGTAGCAATTGCTTCTACCCACTTAGATACATAGTCCACTGCCACCAGAATGTAAGTGTTTGAGTATGATGGTGGAAATGGCCCCATGAAGTCAATTCCCCATACATCAAACAATTCAATCTCTAATATCCCTTGTTGAGGCATGGCATATCCGTGAGGCAGGTTACCAGCTCTTTGGCAACTGTCACAGTTACGCACAAACTCTCAGGAATCTTTATAGAGAGTAGGCCAGTAGAAGCCGCACTGGAGAACTTTAGTGGCTGTTCGCTCACTTCCAAAATGTCCTCTATACTGTGATCCATGGCAGTGCCATAGGATCCTTCGTGCTTCTTCTCTGGGTACACATCTGCGGATCACTCCGTCAGCACATCTCTTAAAGAGATATGGTTCATCCCAGAGGTAGTACTTGGCATCTGAAATTAATTTCTTTCTCTGCACTCTGCTGTACTCCTTGGGTATGAACCTCACAGCTTTATAGTTTGCAATATCTGCGAACCATGGAGCTTCCTGAATGGCAAAGAGTTGCTCATCTGGGAAAGTCTCAGAAATCTCAGTAGAAGGGAGGGACGCCCCAGCTACTGGTTCTATTCGGGACAGATGATCAGCTACTTGGTTCTCTGTCCCTTTTCTGTCTCTTATTTCTATATCAAACTCTTGCAGAAGCAACACCCATCTTATAAGCCTGGGTTTTGAATCCTGCTTTGTGAGTAAGTATTTAAGAGCAGCATGGTCAGTATACACGATCACCTTTGATCCCACTAGGTAGGATCTAAACTTGTCAATGGCATAAACCACTGCAAGTAATTCTTTTTCTGTGGTTGTGTAATTCTTCTGTGCATCATTTAGAACACGGCTAGCTTAATAAATGACATGCAGAAGTTTGTTATGCCTCTGTCCCAACACTGCACCAATGGCATGATCACTGGCATCAACATTAATTCAAATGGTAATGCCCAATCTGGTGCAGAGATGACTGGTGCTGTGACCAGTTTAGCTTTCAGGGTCTCAAATGCCTGCAGACACTGTGTGTCAAACACAAATGGTGTGTCAGCAGCTAGCAGGTTACTCAAAGGTTTTGCAATTTTCGAAAAATCCTTTATAAACCTTCTATAAAATCCTGCATGCCCCAGAAAGCTTCTGATTGCCTTAACATTGGCAGGTGGTGGTAATTTTTCAATTACTTCTACCTTTGCCTTATCCACCTCTATTCCCCTGCTTGAAATTTTGTGCCCAAGGACAATTCCTTCAGTCACCATAAAGTGACATTTCTCCCAGTTTAAAACTAGGTTAGTCTCTTGGCATCTTTTCAGGACAAGTGCTAGGTGATTAAGACAGGAGCTAAATGAGTCTCCATATACTGAAAAGTCATCCATGAAGACTTCCAGAAATTTCTCTACCATATCTGAGAAGATAGAGAGCATGCACCTCTGAAAGGTTGCAGGTGCATTGCACAGACCAAAAGGCATCCTCCTATAGGCAAACACGCCAGAAGGGCAAGTAAATGCTGTTTTCTCTTGGTCTTGAGGATCTACTGCAATTTGGTTGTAGCCTGAATAGCCATCCAAAAAGCAGTAATAATCATGACCAGCTAGTCTTTCTAGCATTTGGTCTATGAATGGTAAAGGAAAATGATCCTTTCTGGTGGCTGTATTGAGCCTTCTGTAATCAATACACATGCGCCACCCTGTGACTGTCCTTGTAGGAACCAGTTCATTTTTTTCATTATGAACCACTGTCATGCCTCCCTTTTTGGGAACAACTTGGACAGGGCTCACCCAGGGGCTATCAGAAATAGGATAAATGATTCCAGCCTCTAGTAATTTAGTGACCTCTTTCTGCACCACCTCCTTCATGGCAGGATTTAGCCTCCTCTGTGGTTGGACCACTGGTTTGGCATTATCCTCCAACAGGATCTTGTGCATGCATCTAGCTGGGCTAATACCCTTAAGATCACTTATGGACCACCCAAGAGCTGTCTTGTGTGTCCTCAGCACTTGAATCAGTGCTTCCTCTTCCTATGAATTTAAAGCAGAGCTTATAATCACTGGAAAAGTGTCACCCTCTCCCAGAAATGCATATTTCAGGGATGGTGGCAGTGGTTTGAGTTCAGGCTTAGGAGGCTTATCCTCTTCCTGAGGAATTTTCGAAAATTCCCTTGCCTCCTCTGGTTCTTCCTGATCAGTTTGAGCATCTTTGAAGATGTCCTCAAGCTCTGATTCTAGGCTTTCAGCCATATTGATCTCTTCTACCAGAGAGTCAATAATGTCAGCGCCCATGCAGTCATTTGGTGTGTCTGGATGCTGCATAGCTTTTACAGCATTCAACTTGAACTCATCCTCATTGACTCTCAAGGTTACTTCCCCCTTTTGTACATCAATGAGAGTTCGTCCAGTTGCTAGGAAAGGTCTTCCTAGAATGAGAGTTGCACTCTTGTGCTCCTCCATTTCCAGCACTACAAAGTCAGTTGGAAAGGCAAATGGCCCAACCTTGACAATCATGTCCTCTATTATGCCTGATGGGTGTTTAATGGAGCCATCAGCAAGTTGGAGGCATATCCTGGTTGGTTTGACTTCTCCAATCAACCCAAGCTTTCTGATAGTGGATGTAGGTATTAAATTGATGCTTGCTCCAAGATCACATAGGGCTGTCTTGGTGCAAGTGCCTTCTAATGTGCATGGTATCAGAAAGCTTCCAGGATCTTGAAGCTTTTCTGGTAAGCTTTTTAGAATGACTGCACTGCATTCTTCAGTGAGAAATAATTTTTCAGTTTCTCTCCAATCCTTCTTATGACTTAAGATTTCCTTCATGAACTTAGCATAAGAAGGTATTTGCTCAAGTGCCTCTGCAAACGGAATCTTTATTTCAAGAGTCCTTAAATAGTCTGCAAAGCGGGCAAATTGCTTATCCTGTTCCGCTTTGCGGAGTTTCTGAGGATAAGGCATCTTGGCTTGATATTCTTCAACCTTAGATGCTGCAGGTTTATTCCTTACAGAAGTGGTTGAAGAAGCCTTGTTAGAGGGATCACTGTCAGCACTCTTAGGTGTCTGATTTTCCCTTGGCGTTTGAACGCCAGGATTGGGTGGAAAATGGGCGTTTAACGCCAGCTTTTCCCCCTTTTCTGGCGTTTGAACGCCAGAACTGGGCAAGGAATGGGCGTTTAACGCCAGCTTTCCTTCCCTTTCTGGCGTTTGAACGCCAATAAAATTCCTCTCTGGGCTCTTACTGTCCTCAGAGGGATTTTGAACAGTAGTTTGTTTGTCCTCTGTCAATTGTTCCTTGTTTGGTATTTTACTATTTTTAGCAGTGTTATTCAAGGTCTTCCCACTCCTCAATTGAACTGCTTGACACTCCTCTGTTATCTGTTTAGATATTTGCTATTTTGCTTGATTCAACTGTAGTTCTATGCTCTTATTAGCAACTTTAGTTTCATGGAGCATCTCCTTAAATTTTGCTAACTGTTCTGTCATCAGGAGTAGTTGTTGATTAAGCTCATTCATCTGTTCTTGAGGATTAGGATCAGTGACTAATGCCATGACTTCCTCCTTTGGAACGAACTCATTGCTAGAATATAGGTATTGGTTTCTAGCAACAGTGTCTATAAGCTCTTGAGCTTCTTCAATTGTCTTCCTCATGTGTATAGATCCACCAGCTGAGTGGTCTAAAGACATCTGAGCTTTTTCTGTAAGCCCATAGTAGAAAATGTCTAACTGTACCCACTCTGAAAACATTTCAGAGGGACATTTTCTTAGCATACCTCTATACCTCTCCCAGGCATTATAAAGGGATTCATTGTCCTCTTGTTTAAAGCCTTGGATGTCCAGCCTTAGCTGTGTCATCCTCTTTGGAGGGTAAAAATGATTCAGGAATTTGTCTAACAACTGTTTCCATGTCTTTATGCTTGCTGTAGGTTGGTTATTTAACCACCTCTTAGCTTGATCTTTTACAGCAAATGGAAACAGTAATAGTCTGTAGACATCCTGATCCACCTCTTTATCATGTACTGTGTCAGCAATTTGTAAGAACTGTGCCAGAAACTCAGTAGGTTCTTCCTGTGGAAGACCGGAGTACTGGCAATTTTGCTGCACTATGATAATGAGTTGAGGATTTAGCTCAAAGCTGCTTGCTTTGATGGGAGGTGTACAGATGCTACTCCCATATGCAGCTGTAATGGGGTTAGCATATGACCCCAGAGTCCTTTTGGACTGATTAATTCCACTTGAGTCCATAATGGACAAAAGGGAAATGATGATGATTGCAAAGAGATGAATTTTGTTTATTTTTTAATTTTTTTTTGAAATAACCGAAAAAATTAAAATAAAATAAAATAAAACAAAAGGAAAATAAAATAGAGAATTCGAAAATCAAAAGGAAAATGAGATCAAGCAAATTGAGAACTGAATCAATTAGTAAAAAAAAGATTTTGAAAACAGCAATTAAAAAGATATGATTGAAAAATTTTTATGAAAAAGATTTGATTTTTAAAAAGAGGAAAGAGAAAAACACAAAAAGACACCAAACTTAAAATTTTTAGAAATCAAACACCAATTTTTCGAAAATTTTAAGAGAAAAACACAAAGAGGACACCAAACTTAGAATTTTTATGAATCAAAAAGGGACTAAGAACATGCAAAAATCGAAAATTAAGAGAAAAACAAAAGCATGCAATTGACATCAAACTTAAAATATGAAACTAGACTCAATTAAAATACTCTAAACCAACAAAAATAAAACAGTCCTAATCTAAGCAACAAGATAAGCCGTCAGTTGTCCAAACTCGAACAATCCCCGGCAACGGCGCCAAAAACTTGGTGCACGAAATTGCAATCACACTTTTGCAACTCCGCACAACTAACCAGCAAGTGCACTGGGTCGTCCAAGTAATACCTTGCGTGAGCAAGGGTCGATCCCACGGAGATTGTCGGCTTGAAGCAAGCTATGGTTATCTTGTAAATCTTAGTCAGGATATCAGAAATTATCAGGATTGATTGTGAAAAGCAAAAGAACATGAAATTGTTACTTGTTTTGCAGTAATGGAGAATAGGTTGAGGTTCGGAGATGCTCCATCTTCTGAATCTCTGCTTTCCTACTGTCTTCTTCATCAAACACGCAAGGCTCCTTCCATGGCAAGCTGTATGTAGGGTTTCACCGTTGTCAATGGCTACCTCCCATCCTCTCATTGGAAATGTTCAACGCACCCTGTCACGGCACGGCTATCCATCTGTCGGTTCTCAATCAGGCCGGAATAGAATCCAGTGATTCTTTTGCGTCTGTCACTAACGCCCCGCCTTCAGGAGTTTGAAGCACGTCACAGTCATTCAGTCATTGAATCCTACTCAGAATACCACAGACAAGGTTTAGACCTTCCGGATTCTCTTGAATGCCGCCATAAATTCTAGCTTATACCACGAAGATTCTGGTTAAGGAATCCAAGAGATATCTACTCAATCTAAGATAGAATAGAGGTTGTTGTCAGGCACATGTTCATAGTTGAGAATGATGATGAGTGTCACGGGTCATCACATTCATCTGGGTTAAGAACAAGTGATATCTTAGAATCGAAGCAAGCATGATTGAATAAGAAACAGTAGTAATTGCATTAATCCATCAAGACACAGCAGAGCTCCTCACCCCCAACCATGGGTTTTAGAGACTCATGCCGTGGAATGTACACAAAGAAACGTGTAAAAATGTTATGAGGTCATAAGGTACGGATACAATGTCAAAAGATCCTATTAATAGTAAACTAGTCACCTAAGGTTTTACAGAAATGAGTAAATGACAGAAAAATCCACTTCCGGGCCCACTTGGTGTGTGCTTGAGCTGAGCAATGAAGCAATTTCGTGTAGAGACCTTTTCTGGAGTTAAACGCCAGCTTCCATGCCAGTTTGGGCGTTTAACTCCAAGTTTTATGCCAGTTCCGGCGTTTAACGCTGGAATTTCTGAGGCCGGATTGCTACGCCGGTTTGGGCCATCAAATCTTGGGCAAAGTATGGACTATCATATATTGCTGGAAAGCCCAGGATGTCTACTTTTCAATGCCATTGAGAGCGCGCCAATTGGGCTTCTGTAGCTCCATAAAATCCACTTCGAGTGCAGGGAGGTCAGAATCCAACAGCATCTGCAGTCCTTTTCAGTCTCTGGATCAGATTTTTGCTCAGGACCCTCAATTTCAGCCAGAAAATACCTGAAATCACAGAAAAACACAAACTCATAGTAAAGTCTAGAAAAGTGAATTTTAATTAAAAACTAATAAAAATATTCTAAAAACTAACTAAAAGATACTAAAAACATACTAAAAACAATGCCAAAAAGCGTACAAATTATCCGCTCATCAGCGTACGCGTGGGATGAGGCACAATTCTGGCACTAAGTTGGCATAACTCTCGGAAAAAAGTATGGGCGCTGCACTGACGCATCGACGCGTACGCGTACCTGCCCCCCTCCCCTCCCCCCCTTTCTTAAGAAGCTTAGAACAAAAATAGGGCACTCTCCTAATCTACAAGCATTCTAAAATAATCAAAAATCAAATTTAACAACAAATCTTTTTAATTTTTGAAAGACTTTCAAATACCAAACAAACAAAACTTAAACCTCAAGTAAAACACTATTCAACAACAACTAACCTACAACTTAAGGCACAAATCTAATTAAACAAACTAACAACCAAAAATACTAAAACAAGAATATGCAAGGATGAAAAACTACCTAACAATAGCAACTAAATTCAATCATTCATTATATATACAAGAGAATGGAAAGAGTCTACCATGGTAGGGTGTCTCCCACTTAGCACTTTTAGTTTAAGTCCTTAAGTTGGACATTCGGAAAGCTCCTTGTCAAGGTGGTTTATGCTTGTACTCATCCTTGAACTTCCACCAATGCTTGGATTTCAAGTAAGCTCCAAATCTCAAAATTGATGGCACCAAGCTTCGGTGAGGTTTCGCACAAGCTAAGGGCTCCCATAAGTGATCTTTATATATATCCGGATCCCAAATCTTGTTTCCACACCCATCTTCAAGTTGATCAAGACAATTCCATTCGGGTGGCAAGTGATCCAAATTCTCATGTGAGCACCAAAGTATTCTCCTAGACCCTTTTAGTTGAGAATTATACCAACCATTGCACTTAGAATTTAAATTTCTAACCATAAAGAACCTTGTTGGGAATTTCCACCCACTAATCAATTTTTTTTCTCTTAACCCCATAAAGAGCTCTAAGTTGCCCATCCGTCTCAAGCAAACCATATTCAAGTGAGAAAGTAAAGCTTAGGGATAAAAATTTTACCCACTTGAATATTGTTTTGGATGGTGACTTAGGAAGGGACATCTCTAATAGTCTTGTAAGTTCCACTTCCTTGTGCTCTTCTTTGATTACCTCCACCTTTTCACAAGCTTCCTCAATTTCAACCTCTTTCTCTTGGTAGCTTCCTTCCAATTCAACCTCTTCTTCATTACTTACCAAGGGCATGGGAGGTTGTGCATCTCCTTCTTTGATCTCAATTTCAAGTCCAAGAGGAGAGGATTCAATTATAGATAAGAGATTCTCAATGATTGAATCCATCTCTTGATCAACCTCTTCCATTCTTTCATCACTCATAATATGCCTTGGAGGTTGCACACTATCCTCCTCAACATTAATTTCAAGTTCATTGGAAGAAGGTTCAACAACTTCCATAAAATCTTCAACAACATCACTTGGTGTGGAAGTGTTCTCAAGCTTAAAATTCACCTCTTGTTCAACTTCGCCGAGGTCTTCAACCACTTCCTCTTCATTAACAATCTTTTCCTCCTCCACTTGTTGCAAGACATGCCCCATTTTCTTGTCCTTATGTTGGAATTCTAGAGTCTCCTTCATGCTCCACTCTTTGGTTGATTCCTCACATTCATCCGTGGAGATGCTTTGCTTGTTGCATGTGTCCTATGATTCCAAGGTGGCCGTGATTTTGGCAAACTGAGCCATGATTTTTTCAAATATGGAAGATGATTCATCTTGTGATTGAGAGTTCTCACACATTAGAGGTGGCTTATCTTGATAATAACATGAAGGTGGTGGTTCTTGAGGGTATTGGGGGTTGAATTGGGGTGGTTCTTTATATGGTTCATATGGTTCACAAAGTGGTTGGTATGGTGGATATGGGTTAGGATCATATGGAGGTGTTTGGTGGTATGAGGCTTCGGAGTGTGGTGGTTCAAAACTATGTTGGGGCGGTAGTTTATAGGCATATGGTGGTGGTGATTGTGATTGACAACTATAATAAGGATCATCACACACACTAGATTGATATGCATTAGGATTAGGATTATACCCATAGGAATTCGGAGAGTAGTCATGTTGGGGTGAAGCTTGAACGGCTTGGATGGAATAAAATGCCCTTTGGTCCTTGTGCATCTCCGTGAGGAGAGTAGTCATATCCCCAAGCACTTTTGTCAAACTTGATTCGGAAGGGGGTTGTTGCCAAGAAGGTTGTCCATAAGCTTGGGGCTCCTCCCACCTTCGATCTCCAAATTCTTGATGCAATTCTTCACTAAAGTTTCCATTTCCTACAACATAATTTGAACCAAACTCATAGCCAAAGGGGTGAGAATTCATGGTGACAAGGAAAAACAAAAAAAAACAAAAACCAACAAGAACAAAGAGAGCAAAATCCTACAACTAGCAAAAACTAACAAACAAGCCAAAAATCAAACTATTTACAATATATATAATAGCCAATAATATAACACCATTGCAACTCCTTGGCAACGGCACCATTTTAATGAAGAGAATCGTATTGATTAGGAATTTCTCTTATAGAAAGAAGAATTTCGTTGTAGGCATAGCTCCAAACCAACAAACAACTCTCACATCAAATTAAATTTAGTTGTCACAAGTAACAAACCCCAAATAAGAATTAACCAAAGTATTTAAACTCCGGGTCGTCTTACAATGAAGTGCTCAATTATTGGCTATGAAGATCCAAGGGGGGTTTGATTTTCAATGGGCAAGAAATTAAATGGCAAATAAAGTAAATGAACAATTAACTAATAAAAGAAAGGAAAAGATACTCTTGGCTAGACATAGGTAATTGAGATCACCATCATTGTTTACAAACCATATATTGATAATTATGAGAGGCCAACCTATTAAGTCTACTTCCAAAAGTCTTAAGTACGTAATATCTACTCGTAGGCTTGAAGTACGTCAAATAGGCTTGATCACATCAACCCATAAGTCCCAACCTATCTACTAATTAGATTAGTAGTGGGTTGGTGTCAATGAGTATCAAATTGATCACCAAGGGTTCTCAAATCACCAATTCATTGAGAGCCAATGAGCTCAAGGTCACTCAATTCCCTTAGCCTGGGCCAAGAGCAAAGAAAGCTACTAAAAAACTAGAGGAAACATTCTATCAAACACCTAGAGTGCAAGAAAAGTAAACATCACCAAATGCAAGAATTAACAAGATCCACAACCATCATAAGCAAGAAATCAATAATAGCAATGAAGATAAACATAAAAGAGACACGGAAATATAAAATTGCATTAGAAGAAATTAAGATCCAACAATGGTTCATGAACATAAAAGAAAGTAAAATAAGGAAATTAACAAGAGAAACTAAGATGATTGAGACAATAGAATAATAAAATGTAAAGAGAATTGAACTAAAAACAAGAATTGAAAGATGAATTTGAGAGAGATTAACCTAACTTTACCCTAATTTCTATCCTAAATCTAGAGAGAGGAGAGAGCTTCTCTCTCTAGAATTCTACCCTAAAACATGATGAAGACTAAACTATGACTACTTGGTTCATTTCCCCCCCTCAATCCTTGGGTTCAATAGCATCAGAAATGAGTTGAATTGGGCCCAAAATTCTTCAGAAATCGCCCCCAACGAGTTGCTTAAAGTGGACCCACACTGATCCATCGATGCATGCGCGTCATGTGCGCGTACGCATTTTTAGACGTCAAAAAACTATAGAAAATTTTATATTATTTTGAAGCCCCGGATGTTAGCTTTTCAATGCAACTAGAACCGCCTCATTTAAATCTCTGTAGCTCATGTTATGATCGATTGAGTGCGAAGAGGTCAGGATTGACAGCTTTGCGGTTCCTTCATTTCTTCATGAGTTCTCCCACTTTGCTTGATTTTCCTTCATTCCTTCAATCTAATCTTTGCCTTTTAGACCTGAAATCACTTACAAACATATCAAGGCATCGAATGAAATTAAAGTGAATTAATTTTAGCTATTTTAAGGCCTAAAAAGCATGTTTTCACACTTAAGCAAAAATTTAGGGAGAATTACAAAACCGTATTATTTCATTGAATAAATGTGAGAAAAGTTGATAAAACCCCCCAAATTAAGCATAAGATAAACCACAAAATTGGGGTTTATCACATAACCTGTGCCAGCACCTCCAACAGACTGGCCTTCCCAACGTGTGTGTGCGCACAGGTCTGTGCATCACACAGGTTGCAGTTTCTCATTGGTATGTGCGCGCACATGCTGTGCTAGCACTGCAAGCAGATTGCCTGCCTCTGCGTGTGCGGATGCACAGGTCTGTGCATGCACACAGGTTGAAATTTTTGCAGAGGTGTGTGTACACACAAGGCTGTGCGTGCGCACATACCAGAAATCACAAAATTCTGCAACTTTGCATAATTTTAAATTTTTAACACCAACTTTGATTGATCATAACTTCCTCTACAAAATTCCAAATTTTGCAAACTTTATATTGATTTAAAGGGTTTTAATGAACTTTCATTTTAAACAAATTTCAACCAATTTTGAAAAGCGAGGCAAAATCATACCAAACTACCAATTACAACACAATCTACCCTTTTTGGGTCACCATCCATCATTCCCACCACTTTTTCCATCACACTTCATCATTCTCCATCTCAATCATCAAACATAACTTTTCAAACAATTTCTCACCAATACATACACTAATAATCATTCTATCATCAATTTCAATTACCAATCTCTCATGTCCAACTACCAACGTCAATATAGCATTCCAACAACCTCAACAACACATATAACATATCAAACCACCTTTCAATCCACACATTCATTCATCCTCATCATATCAATATTAGTCATCATCATTGAACTCAAAAATTTTTCAACCCATCATAAATCATCATACATCAATATTCAACGCCCAACAATCATTAATTCATCATAAATCATCACATACCATCATTCAGCAACTCAACAACCATTCAAATCCAAACCTATCCTATGGGTCACTAGCCTAAGTGTCCATGAATATTATATACTACATAGAGGAAACCAAATCCATACCTTGGCCGATTCCCAATATGAACCAAAACCCCAAAAGAGCACAAGTTGAGCTTCCAACCACAAGGAAGTCTCCAAAAGGACTCCAACAAGCACCAACAAGCTCCAAAAGCTCCCAAACTCACAACAAACAAGCTATATACACACAAACCATCACTAACCAATCTAGGGCTCAGCATAAGCATAAAATCACAAGGGTTTCAAGATCTCTTACCTTGTCTAATAGTTTTGAAAGCCAAAACCACAAGCAAAAAAGTGCTAGACTGTACCCAAACACCCAAATTACAAGATTTCACTCAAAACCAAACCCTAAAACTCGAATTTCAGAAGGGCATGAAAACTAGGCAGGGAAACTCGAGAGACTTACCACAAAGCTTGTATAGAAATGATGGGCTCGGCAAGAGCTTCGCGTAGCCGCTGACGGCCGCAAATCGAAGCACCGTAGCTCAAGATATGATGAAAAGAGTGAGGAGGTGAATAGTATTTTTTCTCTCTTCTCCCCTCTCCTTCTTGCAACTGGTGTGTGTGTGTGTGTGTGTTTATGGGTGTGTTGGTTGGAATGGGTTCATTAATGAACCCTTATATATGTTGGGCTTGGGCCCAACTTGGGTCTTGTCCAACCCGCTAGCATTTTTAGCCTGTTCGGCCCAACTTTGGGCTAAACCTTTAACACTAATGCCCATTTTTTTATTTCTAATATCTTTCTAGGGTTTTCGATTGTTTTCACTTTTTTCACACAGTACCGGGCAGACTTAAACCGGTTTGACCGGTTCAACTGTCGGTTCGCGGTTTTTCACGGTTTTTCGCAGAACACACATTTTCTGACTCAGAAAGACCTATTGAGTCCAAAAATCATATTTAAATCCCCAAATTATCATTCTAACTTTTGAAACTTAATTTGGGCATTTAAATTATTTTATTTCGTGAAAACTTCGATTCTTACATATGTGCGCTATCAGCATTAGAGGAAATATGTGCCATGTTACCATTGGAGGGAATAGGTGTCTTGTCACCCTTACAACCAGAGAGAAAACACATACTCATCATCAAACATCCTCAATCATAACTCATTACCATATTCATTCCAGTTCATTCATAATCATTCATAAGTCATACTTTAAGATCATAACCTCATTTTTCTTTATTTGCATTCTAACATTATCATTCATCCCATCACACCTCTCACTCTGTTCATCAATAATTCCAAATCAAATATAATTCATTTCTTAACAAATCACGCTCAAAATATAATTATTTTCTTACTAAATTGAAACTCAAAGAATAATCTTTTCTTAATAAATCATACGCAGAACATAAAGCTTTTCTTAATAAATCAAAATCACATACGTAGTTATTTTCTTAACAATTGAACTCAAACATAATTCTTTTCTAAATAATTTGAACTCAGAACATACTTCTTTCTTCAATAAATCAAACCTCAAACAACACTCTGTAATAAATCAAAATTAAATAATATGATTCTTAAAAAAAATTTTCTATTTAAAGATGCTTCTAACAATCTCTTAGAGTTTTATAAAATTTTGGCAGCATATCCTCTAAAACTCGGACTTTGCCACCCTTCTCGAGTCCCAACCAAACCATTTCTCAAACTTTTTTCAACTATTTCCAATAAATCAAACTAATTTCAATACAAAAAAAATCATTTCCAAATCTCATAATCATATCCGATAAATCAACAAAATCCATTTCCAATATCGGGTCATTTTCAATAACAAATTAACTCCAAACGAAGAAAATCATTTTTCATAGTATTTAATCAAACCAACTTTTCAACTCAATAATCAGAAACAGCCACAATCCAATCATCATCATAACAACCTTAAACAAAGTAAAAATTTGACTAAACATCTTCAATCAATCAATAAACTGTTTAAACAAGCATTTACATCCATTCAAGACAACTCAGTTCAATCCATAAGACTTACGAAATCATAAAAATATATTTTTTATATTAATATCTACTTATAACAATTCTTGGTAGTAAATTGAGTTTAGAAAATCGCCCCTACCTCGTTCGCGACTCGATTATGTGGCAAAACTCCGGTTTCTCTCGGCTCGCAACGGCGGCAGCTGCAACCTCAGTTTCAAACTACTTTCGCAGCAACCACAGCAACTTTAATCACAACATATAATAATTAAAACTCAATCTTATTACAATTAATGTCACAAAATCTCAATATAAGCTAACAGAACTGCGACTAAAAGAGTTTTCGGAACAAAAATGCTTACCGTACTAACGAGTAACGACCGGACCAAGTAGTGGCATTCTCTGTGGTGGTTCCGACGGCCACAGAACTCCGACAATGATGACAGAAACTCTGGCGATAACACAATAGCAAGTACAGCGGTGCAGCAGTTTGGCTGTGACAGAGACAGACGACGGTGACGCAACCAGCTCAGCATCGAACCTCTCTCGCTCTTTTTCGAGCATTGTGTCTCTCGCGTTGGCTTCTCTTCGTCGTTCTTCCTCTCCTCCTCTGCCCAGATCAGCATTGACACGGTGAAAGGAGCTTTCGCGACGGCGACAAGATGCAGCGGCTCCATGGACGACAGCGGTTATGTGGGTGACGGGTTCTGCGGCGGCATCTCGGCGATGTCTCGGACAGTAACCACGGCGTGCGACGGTCCCTCTTATCTTCTCAATCCTGCCTGGCTCTCTCTTCTCCCCTCACGTTTGTTCTCTCTTTCTACTCCAATAGCGATGGGACGGCGACTTGGCAGCGGTGGTAGCGGCGAGTTGGACACGGTTTGGGCAGCGGCGACGGCGACGGCAACAGCGTAGCGCAGGACACGACTCCTCCCTCTTCTCTTCTCCCTCACACCCTCAGCACTCCCTCTCGTCTCTCCTTCCCCCGATTCCATTTCCCCTTTTTTTTCCTCTCTTAATCCATCTCTGTGCATGTGTGGGTGTGTTTGTGTGTGTACTAAGTAAGGTGTGGGGTAACAGAGGTGAATAATAATTACTTCACCTAGATTATTTAAAAGTATCCATCTTTTAAAATACCTTTAAATTACAAATCTTTAAATTTTTTTTAGTTTAAATATCAAATTAAAAAAAATTAGAGATAACTAAATCAATTCTCCTTTATTTATAAAATAAAGTTAAAAATCTAAATATTTAATATTAAGGCATATAAAATATTCACTATTTTTCAATTATAAAAATTCTAAATAATAAATAAGAATTTGGTCAACTTATATGTAAAAATCTCTAAAAATATAATTGTAAATAAATATAATAGATCATAAATAATTTATTAATGACTTTTCAAAATTCGAAGTCTTACACAAACAGAATGAATCACTTCTTTTTTTTAAAAAAAAATATGATAATATCAATAATAGTTGATGATTAAAAAAATAAAAAAGAAAAGTAAGAGAGGAAACAAATGTACTTTAAAATACACAAATTTTGTGCAAAATAAACAAAACTTAATCAATGTGTTAAAAAAAATGAAAACAAAAGTTTAAATAATCACCTCTTGAAATTGGAACAATTCGGTGGCTTGCATGCATCTAAACGTGGCAAATGCACACACATACAACAATTCCATTCAAATATTGAATAAATAATATGTCTCTAAAGGATCACGCGATCTCCAAATCAGTCTTCAAAAAATTTTAAATTAAATTTTTTTCAAAAGATTTTTAGTTGATCACGTTAACTTTTTCATCAATTTCCTTATCGATAGCATTAATGGACGTGAACTTACATTTCTAACACATAAAATGATACCATTTTTTTCATGAATTAGCCCAACAAAAATCTAACCTTGACCCACCCAATCCCACTCGCCCCAAAAACTCTACCCATTAATTGTTCCTTAATACTAAAACTCCATAGTCACTAACTCTCTTGTGGCCTATTTTTAGGTGATGGATTCTTCTGATGCCTTGCCTCTTCTTTGACTTGTATGTGGTGATTGTATGTATGATTATGTGTGTAAGAATGTGCAGGGGTTCGAGTATTTTGTTTTTGTTGAAGAAGTTGGAGCTACACCAGAAAACCAAGCATTTTGCTGAGAATGCATTCTACGATTCTATGAAAAAGATCGGTTCTCTCGCTCATTCAGGTTAGCCTTGCGTCGCCTCTCTAGTCCTCCTTGGATCGGGAATTGAGCCATGCGTCGGTCAATCAGCATTGTCTCAAGCTTGCTAGCCACCTCTGTCCAGCATTACTGCCCCTAGATCGGTTGCCACCTTTGGATCTATCTCGTGTCGATCTTCTCTTCCGGTATCTAAGGGTCCCTACCTCCAACAGTGCCTCTAGTTTCTCCTTTGATAAATGGCACTGATGAAGAAAGCTTCTTCCTCTTCTCTTGTGTGAAGATGAATTCAAAAAGAGATTGAGATAGTCAAAACGACACCGTTTTAATTAATACCTTCCACTATAGTATCAAAACGGCATTGTTTAACAATGTGTTGAGACAAATAAGTCAATTTTTATTAACGGCATCAACTAAGAAATAGATGAAAAAACTAGCATGATCAATTAAAAATTTTTCAAAGACAATTTGTTTAGAAAAATATTTCGGGGACTAATTTAGAAATCGAGTAATTTTTTAAAAATGAATTTCATCATTTACTCTTCAAATATTAAATTCTTTATTTTAATGTTAGTTCATCTCTCCCATATTAATGCCGCGTGCCTTCATTTTATTCAAGGTTCTAATATACTACTAATTACCTAACTCCAGATTTTGTTTAGCTTTAGATTGAAGAAATACTACTTTCACTTTTTTTTGGGCAATCTTCTTAAGCACCAACGCTCTTTGACTATATATTAGATCGATTGATGCTATTTTTATTTTATCATATTTACTGACGAAGATTAAAAAGATCATGTGAGTTTTTTTATTTCTATTTTTTTATAATTTTATTTCATATTTTTTAAACAAAACTTATTTTTCTTCATACAAAAAATAAGTAAATATTTTCTTTTTTTTTTGTTTGATAAAGCAAAAAATACCAATTATAATTTTTTTTGTATTTATTATTATCGTCTATATTTTACAATAAGAACTAGCTTGAGAACATTTTTACCTCTAATGAAATATATTTGACAATATGAATATAAGTATGAAATAAATATGAGTTAACATTATGAGAGAAAAATATCATAATGATGCTATTCCTTTATTCTGCCTTAGCTACTAACTGTGATCTTTTTTTCAAATATGTATATATTTATAGGAATTTTTTTATCTTTTTCTTTTTCTATTTTAATTTTCCCTGTTTTCTTATTTTTTTTCGTTGTTCTCTTTAAATTTATAGAGTAGCATCATTGAAATTATTTTTTTTACCCATGTCTTTAGCAATGATATTTGGTAAATTATTCTAAAATTTTTTCACTGACTACTAGAACATGTCTCGTGTCACTATTACTGCTTCATTTCTCATCATCATCATCATCAACTTTTGATTTACTGAATTCTCCTTCTTTTTTATTTTATATATTTTTTTCAATCAATTTGAATATGAAAATTTTTTATTTTTTATTTTTTAATCAAACTAAACAACAATATAGCAGTTATAAGGATATTCTCATTATTGTTTATCGGGTACTTGTGATGAACTACTGTTATTGTTATCTTGTTTTTTTTTATTATATTAAAAACTTATTCAAAAAAATTGTTATTATATTTTGAGTATATACTCAAATAAATCTTTAAGACGTTTTCGTCTTTAAAAATTTTTTATTACATTAAAGTTCATGAACTTTACAAAAGTAAGATATATAAGTCCCTACCTTAGTTAGATTTATTGTTTTCACTTGGACAAATAAGTTCTCATCAAAAGTGTTACGGAATGACCTATCTGTCTTATTTTTATAAAATTTAGAGACTTCAATGTAATAAAAAATTTTTGGGAACAAAAATATCCAACGCAAAATTTCTTAGGAACCTATTTGAATATATACTCTTATATTTTTTGTGTACTAAAAATAATAAAAATAAAGATATATAATTTGATTAAACAATAAAAATAGATGGACATTTAGATATCAACAAAACCTATAATAAAAAGAATGTTAATGACTTAGAACATACACAACCATCAACACTAATAGTAGTAATAGTATTGAATCATGGAATTAGTGTTTCAGGTTCAAATTGATTATAGAAATTAAACTGAAATAAAATATTTTTTTATTTTTCATGATATTTTTTTATTTGACATGTCAATGACTAATTCGTCACACACTGGAGTTCTATTTAAAGATTTGTCGCTAGCTAATAAGTTGCTGCATGCACAAGATAAAATTCGAACCCTAACACTTATTTATCGAACAAATGAGCTATCTACAACCAACCCAAAATGATTACAACATCTAATTATACAATTGAAAATAAAAAATAAAACTTACAGTTACCAAACTGCTCCATATAAAACAAAGCATTTTTTAATGCAGTCCCTCCTCATTACCCTATTACGTGCATAGCTTCTACGACATCCAATGAAACAGCCTTTTTTAGATGCAGTATAATAAGATGGAGTCCAGTACCTTTCTGGAGTAATAATGCTATGAGATTCTACGATAATGGCAGAACAAATAATCACTGCAATAATCAACATTACAATTATGTTTCTAGCCATAGGCATCTTTTCTCTTTTGTCTTGCAACAAGTTTACGACAATTGATTAGGTTTATATAGGTCTAAAAATAATTCAAATAATATAATATTTAATATGATTCTGCTAGAACTAGAATATTGCTTACTTAGGTTGTGTATGTCGCTTTTTGATATATACTAAGAGTTGCAAATTATAAATTGAAACAAAACAAAAGAAGTTCTCCCTATAGTAAAGTGTTGTTTTAGATTTGTTTATTGTTTTGATCAAGTTTAATTGTCTTTTGATGAATTCAATGAATTTTCAAAAGTACTCATTATTATATAATAATGCTAAAATTTTCTGTAAGAATTTATTATATGGTAGTGATAAAACTTATATATAATGGCAAACTAAAATTCAGTTGTCACATTTATTAAAAAATTAATTGTGAAATGATCATGTGATGAATTAAGGGTAAAGAAAGGAAAACACAATCTAATATTTTAATTATTAATGTGTCAATATAGTAACCAATTTTAATGACTAACAAAATCGATTGTTAATAGTAACAATTTTGTAATCGATTATATTTTTTCATTTAGAAAGTGATTTAACAATAACTACCATCAAATTTATTTTAGTTGTAACACCATAATATTCAAAACTTTAGGCTCGAGTCATAAGTCAATAATAGTAAAATGGTACGACTCTCAAGGTGGATTAAAATACATATATATCTATATAATGGAAAGGAGTTATTTAACGAGAAATCTGAAAAGGAGCAATATATTCGAAAGAAAAGAAGATAAAACGTATTCGGATAGCAAACAAGATAAGGTATAACAATAAGGAAGAATAGAATAAAGATAAGGTACATATATGTATATAGACATGAATATAATAGACACTAGTCACAACCTGCAAAATTTAGGCCGACTAAGGTACAAGAATAAAATCAGTTGATACCAGTAATTTTCCTATCTCTCCCAAATTTTCCTATCTCTCCCAAAATATACATCAAAGCCTTTATAAGCAAATTTTCAAAAGGAAAGAAATACATACTAAAAGGTTTTCAAAATAAGTTCAGAGAGATTCTAACAAAAGTAAAATAGAGTCCAATGATCTTCGCCATCTTTCAGATAAACCACAACTCACTGCTGAGCACCTGGACCTGCATCTGAAAAACAGAGAATATACGGAATGAGAACCCCTGACCCATGGGTTTCCAGTATGGTAACAGTGCCAAATAAATATAATGCACTATAATAAGAACTCACTAAATATCCTAATCTTCCTTTCATCACTTGTCCACCCTAGGTTCTCACTAATCCATAACTTAGGAAACTGTTCTAGGGGATACTAAGTCTAATTCAATTTAATTATCATCTTTCCCAACTTTCAAATTTTCCAACTTCCAATTCATTGTAGAACCATGACCAGAACTAGCACCAGCTAATTCGACTCAGTGATTATATATCAATACTTCACATTTTCACCTGGAGCAGGTGAAACCACTTCATTGCATCTACATAGGGAACTCAAATCATCTCTTTCAGTATTCATCATTATTAACCAGTTATCTCATCATTTCATTCCAACAAAGACAACCCTCAGCGTCAATCAACACCAGCACAAGAGACCTCTCAGTTGTACAAACACAAATAATGTAAACAAGTAATACACAAGTAAAGCAATTAATGCAAGTAAGCAAGTAGCAGTTAAGCATGTAACATATTCAATTAGGCAAACTCATATAATTAAGCAAACCTAAACAAATTAAACATATACAAAAGATGCGTGCCTGTCCTATGGCCAATTCAATGAGCTCATCTATCGGTTATACAGTCAACCCAACACACCCGGTAGTTAACCCGGATATCGTCTCTCAATACGAAGGAAATCCTCAACCTTCAAGGAGGGAATCCTCAACCTCCCATTCGGAGAGAGACTATGATATGATGATAGAAAATCATCAACCTAAATCATTCACACCATAGCAAGGAATCAATCGAAGAGAATCCTCAACCTTCTCCATTCAATTTTTCGATGTAGCAAGAGAGGAAATCCTCAACCACGCTTGCCCACCATAACAAGAGAGGGAATCCTCAACCTCATCTTGTTCATCATAGCAAGAGAGAATCCTCTATCTCAGCTTGCCTTTTCCGACATTCAAATTAATAATAACAGAGTTAAAACGAAGGGAATCATCGACCTTCAATCCAACCTTTGGGTGCGACTAGTGAGGGAATCCTCAACCTCAAACTCGCCTACCCCAACAAGAGAGGGAATCCTCGACCTCAACTTTTTTTATCACAACAAGCTAGAGAATCTTCAATCTCAACTTGCCTATAGATGAGCAGGATAACACCACCGTCCTCACAACACAAAACTTATTGCCTCTTTAATCATAATCATAACACGAGAGAGGGAATCCTATATCTCAACTCGCCTATTCATTATGGGATATAGGACCGTCACACTTCACTATTATCCTCATTATCAATCTTGTGATCATCATTATTCTCATTATCAATCTCATTTCAATTCATATTCAATCTTAATTAAGTTCATTCACCATTATCCATTCACTCTCATAATCAATTATCTCATTCATAATCATTATATATCACTTAACATCTTGCTCATTTCTCTCAATTTTAGTAACTCAATTCATTTGCCTTTATCCCTAACTCGTCCATCCTCAATTCCACTGGCTCTAGACTCATATCGAAGTTTATAAAGGTTTAGAAGGCCAAAAAAATGGTTGAAATCCATAAAAATACATTTTTTCAAATTCTGGGAGGTGTGCGTACGCATACATGTAGTGTGTGTATGCATAGGCTGAAAATTTGGGAATTTGCGTATGCATGCAAAGGTCCGCGTATGCATAAGGTGAAAATTTAGTAAGTCGCGTACGCATGCATGGTGCTGCGTACGCATGACCCCAATTTTGGACCATTCCGCGTATGCATGCAGTGTCCGCGTTTGCAAAGGCACTTGGCAGAGGCCAATTCCCGCGTACGCATGTCAAAGGCCGTGTACGCATCCATATAAAAAAACAGAAAATCTGATATGTTGCAGAAATCATTTTTCAGTCCAATTTCCAAAACCTCAAAACTTTTTCCACAAAATTCCTTTTTCAACCATTCTTGAACCGTTTGAAAAATCGATAAATGAATTTTCATAAAAATCTAATTTTGAAAGTTTTCCAACTCCGAGGACTGAGTTACAGCCCGCCAAAGTTGGCCAAAAATATGTTTTTACCAAAAACACATATTTAACAATCCTTCCAATTGTTCCAAGCCAAATTTATTTTTCTCAACAATTTTTACCACAAACCAACCCATTGCACATTTTTACACTCAACTAAATCCAAACCTTCTCCAATTACACAATTCAACTCAAATTCCACCAATTTCATACAATCCACAATTTCTAATTTCCTAGCAATCATGCCTACTTTTCCATCATTCATTATCATATTTCAATCAATTACATACATCATCACATAATCCAATCATCACTTATCATCATTACCTTTTTTCCGGCCTCCGGCTCAAAATTTATGGCCTCCGTCCCAAATTCACAATTTAATACATATTCCACAAACCAATAATCATTATCCAATTCATCAAAATTCTCAACACCCAAACATGCAAATTCACACAATTCTCAATCCAATCATTAATTTTCACAACATATCAACTATACATATCAATACCAACTAATTACATAATCCAAACCTAATCGTAGAGGCATCTAGCCTAGGAATCCTCATCATATCACACGATACTTAAATGAAACTTAAATCGTACCTCTTGTAGTCACAATAATTTGGCCTTTTCTTGGAAATTTTTCACCAAGCACTAGCTCTAAGCTTCACCAAGAGTTCCACAACCCAAATCAAGTTCTCAAAGTGTGCCAAATTCACCTAACAACACTAACATAACCAATTTCACATATACATTATTCTAGGGTTTACAAAATCTCATAAATCACAAGGGTTGGAGGATTCTTACCTTAACCCATAAAAATCGTTAATAAAACTCATCAATTGCTCATATTAGAGCACCCTTAAACAACCAAAATCACAAGATTTTTCAAACCCGAAGCCAAAACACATTTTCAGATAGAAAAATCAAAACTGGGCAGAGAAGAACAAATACTCACCACAATACATACATAGAATTAAAGAGGATGAAAAGAGCGATGTGTGGTTGCAAATGGCTAATCAATCGGAGCTCCGGAGAGAAAGTTACGCTGATTTGAAGTTTGGAAAGCTATGTTTTCTTTCTCTCTTCTCTCTATCCACCCCTCTCTCTTATTTTTAGGGTTAAATGAGCTTCAATGCTCATAAATGACGCTTATATACCTTGAGCTTGGGTCCTATTGGGGCCTGATTCACGTATACGACTCATTGGCCCAATTTTGGACCAAAACATTTAAGATTAGCATTTTAGATTTTTTTATTTTCTAAAAAATAAATTCTAACTTTTTAGTCTTTCTCACTCATAAATTATTTTTTCAACTGCAATACCGGATAGATCTCAGCCGATAATGCGGTTAAATTTCCAGTATGCGTTTTCACACAGAAAACTATGTTTTTCGACTCAGAAAAATTTACTGAGTCTAAATATCATATTTAAATTATCAAATTTTTATTGCTAATTTTTTTAACCATTTTCACCCATTTCCAATTAATTACTTAATTAATTACAGTTTAATCGAATTTTACACTAATTGGTCACTAATTTCTATTTAATGACCAAAATGAAAACCTAGGATTTGGGAACTTTTGGTATTAGAAATTAGCGACTAATGTAAAACTAGGTCAAAACATAATTTATTCGCTAAATCAGTAGATAGAAAACTGGTTGCTAAATCAGTCATTAATAATTAAAATAATGACGGATTTTACAACAAAAAATAAAGTATAAAATAGTTAATCGCTAATTTTTAATTTAACGGCCGACACAAAACTAAGTTAAAAATTGTTAATTTCTAAATCGAGTCTAATGATTAAAATAGCAATAAATTTTACGGCCAACAAAAAATAACGTATAGAAGCAATTGGTTGCTAATTTTTTATTTAGCAACTAAAATACACTAGAGCGAAAAAAAATTTGAAAAATAGAAAATAAACAAAACATAACCTAATTTCCTTTTCTCCTCATAAGTTACTCTTGGTCATTTCCTCCTGAATAAAATTTGATTTACCTTTTTTATTTATTAAATATATATAACCAAAAAATCCGTGGGTTTTGGCAAAGTACGGAGAGTCGGTTCATTGAGCCAAACATTATTTTTTTTTTCTTTTAAATAAAAGTGATTAATGTTATAAAAATTAAAATTTATATAATTTTCAAACACTTTTTTATTTTTCTTTTGTTATTAACTTTATTTATTTTATTTTACACTTTCATATATTTGCTCAAATTATGTAAATTATTTTTTAAAATAAAAATAATTTTATTGACAGATATTCTAAAAAACCCTATTAAAGTTATTTGATAGAAAATAATAAAAAAATTGTATAGTATTCTGACTATTTTTATTTGTATTTAATTTTTATATTAAATTTTAATTAATTTTAGTAATTTTTTTTGAAAAAATTAAGTTAAGCGAGTTAGTCTATTGGCTAGCTAATTTGCCATAAATTGGGGCGAGTTAGTATTTTGAGTCTATTTTACTTGACAAAGTAGGGGTGAGACAGAACTTGGTGGGACGGAGCGGGGCGAACCACCTACTTTGTGACTCCTAAAATATTTCTAAAAAAGAGGTTGCGTATCAAAGGGTCAACA